>NW_003519376.1:28445-68881 GCF_000190715.1 Dictyostelium purpureum
TTTTTTTTTTTGGTTTTTTTTCTTTTTTATATCTCAATTACCATAATTTAATAGTGTCAATCTTAAAATAAAATTTAATATAAAAACAAATGGCAACACTATAGCACAACAACCACACATTGAATAGAACTCACCCAATGTTTTTATTTTTATTTTTTAATTTTAAATTTCATTCATGCCATACTATGGAATTGTTTATTTCATTTTTTGTTTTTATTATTTTAATACATCACCAAGCCACACATATTAATACCACACACACTACCCACTCACACATATCTATCTTTACACAAATTTCAAAAATAAACACCACCATTACCAAAAACTTATTTTGTTTAACAAAAATACCCCTGTCATTAGTATCTAAATATTATTTTTAAATAATTTATTATCAACCCCCATTTTTTTCACAATAATAATAAATCATAATAATAATAAGTTTGGTTAACTTACTAATAAATAATAAATTATAATTATAGTAAAATAAAAATAGAATAAAATTTAATCTTATTTTTTTAAAAAAATAATATATCTCTATGATGTAAGCTATTTTTTTTATGCATTGGTAGAGTGTGGTAGCGTGGGGAAAAAAAAAAAATTATTTTGTGTGTTTGTTTGTGTGTTTGTGTGATACAATTGAGATTTCTATAAATAAACTGTATAGACTCAAAATTTTCATACACTGTTATTACTATTTAATTTACTTTTTGCTTCTATTTGAAGCAAAACATAAAAAAAAAAAAAAACTTAGTTGGGTGAACGAGCTATTGTTGTTTTTTTTATAATTTTATTTGGAATAATTTGTGTGTTGTTTTTTTTTGTGTGCCAGTATCAAAATAATGATAATTTTTTTTTTGTCAATTTATCACAAAAAGCAAATTCAAAAAAATACACACACTCACACAAAATTACTTTTTTTTTATTTTTTTTTTCCAAATTAAATATTAATAATGTTCTTTTGTTACTGTGTTTTTTTTGTTTGTGTTTATTACTGTTATTTTTGTTTGCATATTGCTGTTGTGTAGTTATTATTTTTATTATTATTGTTTTGTTTTTTTTTTGTTATTATTAATATTGTCGATTTAAAATGAAAAGGAAACTAACTCATTCCATAGCGCCATAGTTCTTAATATTACCTCTGTAGAAAAATGGGGTGTACAATTATGGCAATTAGTATATATATTTTATTGTTGTTTTTTTTTTATCATTAATATAAAAGTTTTTTCAATTTTTGTTTATATTAATATTCAAAAATAATTTTGCTGTTTTTGTTATTATTAAGTGGTAAATTTTTATTAACACTTTTAAATTAATAAACCTATTTGATGATGGTAGTATTGGTATTTTTTAAATGTGTTGTTTGTTTTTATCATCTTTTTTTTTTTTTTTTTTTTTTTTTCCACAAATTAATTCTCTATCACACTAAACCCATCTCCAATCTAAAGGTAAATTAATATAAAAGGGGCGACTTAGAAACACACTGACCTCTCCCCATTAATAGAGTTAGCTCTATTTTTATATAAAGGGTGAATTTATAATTTACATTTATATTAAAACATTTTTTTTCATTTTTATTTATTTTTATATTTTTTGTTAATATTGCATTTAATATATATGATTTATCTATATACTAAAAATATTAAAATTTTAAAATTTACTTTTTTATCATAAAAAAAAAAGAATTTGGTGTTAGATCTGTTTTTGTTGTACAAAAATAATTTTTATAAAATAAATTATAAAACATATAAGGCTCGAATTTTTTAACTATGTAAATATTATATAGAACTCCCGTGGTTATTATTATTTTTTTTTTTTTTTTTTTTTTTTTTTTTTTAAATAAATTGTCTTTTTTTTTTTTTTATTTTATTTTATTCAATTACAACTACATTATTTTTTGATTGTATTATTTGTATATTGGGTTATATTTAAAAAAATATTATAAATAAATAATTAGTAAATTAATTTATTCTTTTTTTATTATTATTACTATTTTTTATTATTGTTTATTTAATTTCACTATTTACCAAAAACTACAAATTAATTTAAAATAACCATTCTTTTGTTCTTTAAATAGGGTTCAATTTTTTTTTTTTTTTTATAATTATAATAATTATAACCTTTAAAATTAAACTATAAATTAATAAAACTTTTTTTTTTATATATAAAGTTTAAAATTTATTTAAAAATATATTCACCATCAAAAAAAAAAAAAAAATTCAAAATTTAAATTCCATTTTTTATTATCTCAAAATTATTTATTTGTATATTTATTCAAAAAAAAAAAAAAACATATGGAGAATGTTTATTTATTTTTAAATTTATCTATTATTATATTTTTTTATATCTATTTCTACCAACAAAAGAGTTTTTCAAATTTAACTAAGTAAGTATAGATTTATAATGTGGCGGTCATTCTATATATACTAATGTTAAATCTTTTATTTAGAAATTTGATAATTATCCTAACCAATATCAAGGATAAGAAATGTTGGGGAAAGTGTAAAAAGGTTTATATCGACATTCCTAATGGGGAAGAAACATTAAAGAATGTAGAAGAGCTTGAAAGAGTAATTAATCCTCAACTTAAGGAAATTTTAAAATCCATAAATAGTGGTTCTGTATTTTTAATTCAAAACAATACCGACGCTACAAGCATGCTATTCAGAGTTGGTTTAAATGGTAGATTTTCCCACTGTGCCATGCTTTTGCAACCAAATTTTTTCAACGATGGAAACCAAGAACCACTAATGTTCCAAGCTGCAGGTGAAAAAATAGACTCAAAAAATACTGGTCCAGATATTCATTTTCTAACTAAATTCCTATCAGTTTACATGTCACGTTATCCTAGTTGTAGATATGTATTTAGAGATCTTAAAGCCCCACTCACTCAAGAACAATCATTAAAATTGGGAGAATCTATCTGTAGAAGCATTAAAAAAAAGGAAACTCGTTTTCCTACTAACTTTGAACTATTTTGGACCTACACCACCGAAAAATATTTCAGATTTTTAATTCCACTTGTACATATCGAAAATAAGGAAAATATTACTTTTTGCAGTAAAATCGTTACAGAAACCTTCCAATTTCTTGGCCTATTAAATAAGAAAATCAACACTTTTTCCACCAACCCAAACGACTTCACACTCTCAAACTGTGATATATTTTCTGATGAAATTGAAATCATCTTCAAAATGGGTAATTAAAATTTTTTTAATCAAAAAAAACAATTTTAAATCAACTTCAACAATTTGTAAATAAAATCCAAATTAATAAATATTCTTTTTTTTATTTTATTAGTTTTTCTATTTTTTAATTAAAATATGAAATTAAAAAAAAAAAAAAAAAAAAAAAAAAGTTTTATAAAAATAAATAAATATCTTTTATATTTTGTTTAAAAAATAAAAAAACATGGTATTTTTGTTTGTTATAATTTTTTTTATTTATTTATTTATTTTGTTTATTTGTTCTTCTTTAGTGTTCTTTGTTTATCACCAAATTCAACTAATTTTTCTTCAACAAAAAGACCTTTTCTCTTACGGATCATATTCATATATTGACGAGCTATATTATTACCTAAACTTGCAACATTTACACCATTGTCTTCTAACTCTTCTTCGGTAGTTGGTTCGTAGTATGGATCTTGCTCAATGGTTTCCCAGTAATTGTCAAAGAATAATTGAGTACTTGCAGCACCTGAAGTTTTAATCATAATTTGTTCGCTAAAACCAAAACTTTCGACTACAGGTAAACGAGCTTGAATACAAAATATTTGAGTACCTTCTTTAACACCTTCTTTTTGAATTTGAGCTCTTCTTGAACCTAATACTGAATACATTTTACCCAAAGCAAGGGAAGTTACTTGAATTTCACAAAGGTAAAGAGCCTCCATTAAACGTTGTGGTTTAGTTTGGAATGCCATTCTACATCCCTCCTTAACTGCTGAAATCATTTGACCAGATAATGGACCATATGAATCTGAATTTTGCTCGATATCTTGAACTTCAATATCTTCTACAATCATACAAACACCCATCATTGGCTCATCACATAATGGACCTGCAATGGTAGCAAGTTGGAAACCTGATACAATACTATTATCAAGTTCGAAAATCCTTTTGAACTTTTCTTCGCCTTCTAATAATTTATTTTCAGAGGTAACTGATTCTTCATCTTGAGTATCTTCACTATTATCATCTTCGTCATTATTATCATCCTCTTTATCTGTATCTGCATCTTCTTCTATTTCCTTATCCTCTTTGCTTTCATCATCATCATCTTGTTGTTTTTTTAATTTCTTTTGAATACCTCTTTTTAATGCATGAATCCAATAACTTGATTTACTATAACCTGGAATATGATTTAAAAGTAAGTTTGGACCGATATGTCTTGGACCGAATGACCAAATATTTTCGATTTCATTTTTCCATTCTTCTCCTGCTTTTTCTAGTTCTTCAAATAATACTTTTTGGAACTCTTCTCTTTCTGCATCTTCAGCTTCTTTTTTAGCAGTTTTTGAATCCGATAACTCCTTATTTGCACTCTTACCACCCAAGAAAATATCACGAAGAGTTGCAGAACGTTGTTCGATAAGATTTGTAACATTTTTTGGTAATGGAATTGCTTTAATTTTAATTGAAACTTTTTTATTTGCAGTTTTAGCAACAATAGTCTCTTTATGGATTTTTGGTGGTGAAAATGATTTTATATTTGGGTCACTACTTGGCTGCACAATAGTCTCTCTGAATGGAACGATGGGTGATGAAACTTGTACATTAATTTTAGCAAAAGATTCTTTAAGATCAGAAATACAACGTTCTAGATGCAACTCACCCGATGCTACGATAACATGTTCACCAGTTTCTTGTACATATACCTCTACTAATGGATCGGCTTGATTTAAAAGTTTTAAACCATGAAGAAGCTTTGGTAGGTCCATAATATTCTCTGGTTCAATAGCAACTTTGACAATTGGTGATGAGACAAACATCATGCTGGAGATTGGTGGGCACATTAAACTACTTGAAATGGTGGCACTCTTTAAAACCAAATTACCAATACCACCACCAATACCACAAATACTACCTGCTGGGACTTGTTCAATTGGTTCTATACAGCTGCCCATTAATAAATATAATTGAGTAATTTCAACTTGATAAACATCATGAGTTGGATTTAATGGGTCATAACGTGGTCCCATTACATAAACAAATTTACCTTTCTTTAATGTACCACTGAATACTCTAACAACTGCAATAAACTCTTCTTCAGTATTGCTTGGTTTGCTGGTTACAATTGGGATTTGGTGTAATGGTTTTGATTTTGAGATTTCTAAATTTTTAATTTCACTTTCTAACTCTGTTGTGGTGGTTTCTGTTTGAGTGGGTGATGATGATTGTGGGTCGTCCTTATTTTCATTGGTGGTATTATTAGGAGTGGTGTTATTAGTATTTGGATTTTGTTGAACTTGTCTGTTTGATGGTACAGCAGAAGGTTGAACTCTTCTTGGTGGGACTGGTCTGTGGACAGTTGAAGTACTAACACCTCTTTTATTGTGAGGGAAAACTTTTGCAACATATGCAACAATTTCACTGTCATCTGATTTATTACAATCAATAGTATCTTTTAAGAGTTGCTTTTGCTTTTCTTCCATTTCCTGTGTAACTTGGCTAGATTTTAATGGTTTAAAGATCTTCTCCATTCTTCTTGATTGACCCTCGATTGGATCAGGTAATTTACAACAAACCATATCTAAAACTGCATCTGATAATGGTAACCATGCTTGTAATACGGCCTTTAATACAATCTTTTGATCTTTACTTTCTAAATCTCTTCGGCTAACTGATATATTTAAAACCTCTATTATTTTATCCAATTTATCTGTATCAATCCATTCTGGTGTGCCTGCAATAGTCTTAACAACCTCCCATATTACATTTAAAATAAATGTAACAAACATTGGCATTAAATTACCTTTTTGTGATTTATAAATTTTTTTTTCTTTTGGATGGTAATAATATTCACCCCATAAACATTTTTCTAATATAACTTTTTTAATACCAGTTTCTAAATTAGAAAAAAAATTGGAGGTTAATATTAACAAAAAATATTTCGAGATTATTAAAATTTTTTATCTTACTTTTATGACAAAAATTTACAAATTGTTTGGTTGTAAAACCCCATCCATCAAAAGCAGTTGTAAAAGCAACATTACCCTTGTGTGGTGAAAAATAATATTCATTACCATGTTCGGCGGTATCTTCTTCAGTAGTTACCTCTTCACTGATATAATCTTCTGAAGACTCTTTTAAAATAATTTCCTCGGATGTTAAAGTACCAGTGATAACATTAACTTGTTCAATAATTTTACATAAATGTTGATAGGCTTCTAATGGAGTCATATGTAACTCTAAAATTAAACGATCGATTTTGTTTAATACTAAGCATGGCTTAACTTTTTCTTGATATGCTTGTTTTAATACTGCATGAGTTTGAATGCAAACGCCCTCAACCACATCTACTAAAACCAATGAACCATCTGTAATTCTAACTGCTGTTGAAACTTCACTTGAAAAATCGACATGTCCTGGTGAATCAATTAAATTAATTAAGTAAGAATCTTGTTTTGTTTCGTCTTCTTCGCATTTCTTTTGGAATAATAATGAGATAGCACTTGCTTTCATTGTAATTTCTCTTTCCTGCTCACTTGCAAGAAAATCCAAGTATCTTAGGTTACCTGCCATCTGTGGTGAAATAATACCATTGCTAGATATTAAACAATCTGATAAAGTAGTTTTACCATGATCAACATGTGCCAATATGCAAATGTTTCTAATATTTTTAGTATACTCTTGTAAACTAGCTAATAAAGTTGGTGAAATTGCTGGCATCTTTAATTTCTCTTTCTTGTTTGATTTATAACCTTTTTTTTTTCTAAACTATCTATTACATAAAAAAAAATAAAAATTATAAAAAAAAATAAACAAATAATAACCAAACAAATAAAATATATAACTATATTATTATTCTATTATTATTTATATTATTATTGTTATTGCTATATGTTATTATATATTATATTTTGTTTAAAATATAAAATTAATATACTTTATATTTGATTTTTAAATTTTTAATTTGAAAAAAAAAAAAAAAAAATAAAAAAACGAAAAAATAAAAAAAAATTAAAAAAAAATAAAACAATTCTGTTTCTTTATGAGAAAATTATTAGTTTTTCACTTTTTTTTTTTTTATCCAAATCTTTTTTTGAGATAGTAAAATTTGTTATTACTTTTTTAATAACATTATTTCCAAATGAAACCCAATTTAAATATCAATTATACTATTTTTTACAATTTAAGAAATATTTGATAGAGAAAAAAAAAAAAAGTGTTTTGTGTAATTTGTTTTTTTATATTATTACTATTTTTATTAAATTTTTTTTAGATTTTTTTCTTTTTTTTTTCTCTAATGGTTTCTTGATTAGACTTGTTGATATCCAGATGGTGAACCAGTGACTTTACCTTTGATAAAGAAGACACCGTCTTTAATTAAATCACCAAAATTACCCCATAATTCTTTATTTGGGAACATTTCGGAACCACGAAGACCTTTAACCTTGGCATTGAAGATAACACCACCAATAATGTAAAGAGTAGCAACTGAAACTAAGCTGTAATATTTTGAAAAAAAAAAAAAAATTAACATTTAATAAATACATTCATCAATAAAATTCAAATTAATAATAAGTAAAACATACATGATGATGAAAATCCAACCACCACCAATTCCACCTTTTTTCTTTTCACCACTACCACCGTGACTACCACTGTTATCACCACTACCACTATTATCGCCACCACAAACAACATCCATGGATACACCATATTTACATTTTGATTCTTCAGTAACTTGAGAAATCTTTTGTGTGCCACCTGCTTTAAGACAATTAATGTAGATATCCATTTGTCTGATAATACCACCACTGCATGGGTTGTTACTGGATTTGTAATTTAAAAGGGTAGCATAACCTGCTTGAGTACTATCACTGAATTGACCTTGACCAATCATACCAATAGGGGTTGGATTACTGGTACCTTTAACTTGACAAGCAACAGTATTACCAGTATTAAGTGTATTACATTTTGATGCTCTGCTACAAACTATAATTAAAAAAAAAAAAAAAAAGTGGTAAGTTATCTGAATTATTATTTGATGGCGTCATGATAATCCCTCTGTAAAAAAAAAAAAAAAAAAATGAACATACTATTCCAATAATAGGTATATTGGCCAGCTGAATCGGTTGCTGAATATGAAGCACTAGGTAAATTAAAAATTGAAATGTTAATAAAATTATTTTTTTATTTTTTTTTTAAATTTTTTTAAAGAGTTTTGATTTACGTGTTTGCAAGTGATGAATAATTGGTATTTTTATAAGAACATTGAGCTAATGATCCTTGAGCGTTGATAGCTGAAATGAATGATAAAATAACTAATAAATAGCCTAATACTCTCATTTTTTTTTTTTTCTCTCTAAAAATCTTTTACAAAATTTCTATGTTATTTGATATTTTTAGATTTTTTGTGTGAAATTAAAATTGTGATTTTTATAATCTATTAAACTGCTATTAATTTCTAATTATTTTTAATGTTAATAAATAATTATATAATAAATATGGTAATTAATCAATCAAAAATAAATAAAAAAATAATCCACAAAAAAAAAAAAAAAAAATTAAAAAATAGAAAAAAAAAATATTAAAAAATATAAAAAAAAATTTTTTTAAAAAAAAAGTTGTTTGACTTTTTTGTTTCTTTTTTTTGAGTTTTTTTTTTTTTTTTTTTTATTTTTAATTTTTTTTTTTTTTCAAATATTCAAAATAATTATTTTAATATTCGATATTTTGATTCGACAATATCAAATTAAAAAAAGATTACTTCTTTTTAAAAAACTAAATAAAAATAAATTAATCAATATTTAAATAAATAAATAAATAAATAAATAAATAAATTTGGAAAAATTTTCCAAAAAAAAAAAAAAAAAAATTAATTAATTTACCAAATTTTTTTATATAATTATCCAAATAAATGAGTTTACTTAAAATCTATCCAAAGTTATAATTATAAGTAATAGTTTCTCTTTTGTACATAAAATTGTAATGCAAAGCTGGTTTTTTTCATTGTCTGGTGGGTGTGTTTATTTTTAAAAAAAAAAAATTTTCGTTTTTTTTTTAAATTTTATTTTTTATTAATATTTAAATTATTTAATTTTTTTTTAAAAAAAATAATATCTCCTTCTTCTCCTCTAATTTAAGAAACATAAATAAATATAATGGAGAATGATCAAATTAATAGTTTAGATAATAGTGGTAGTGAAGTTTCAAGTAATGAGGAAGATTATTATAGTGCAGAAAGCGATATAGAAATAAACAATAAAAACAGAAACTATGATAATTTTCAAGACAATGAAGATTTTATAATAGATTATAAAGGAAATCAAAATAATAAACTTCAAGATGATAGTAGTGATCAAGGGGAAGAAGAAGAAGAATATCAAGAGAGTGAAGAGGATGAATATAGTTATAATAATAATAATTATAATATCGGATATAATATAGGCCATAATAGAGAAGTCGATGGTCAACCTAAATCAAAACAAAATATTATCGAATTCGATATGAATGATTATCCTAATGATGAAGGTGATACAGAAGGTTTTTATGATGAAAGTGTATATAGCAATGAAGAAGATAGCAACGATGAAAGTAGTGACGAGGAGATTAACATTGAAAATCAAAATGATAGCGAGGATAACGAAAGCGATATGGAGTCGGATGACTATGACCAATTATGTTTAGAAGAAGAGGAGTTGGAAGAGCTTGAAAAGCAAGAGCAAACAAAAATAGAAGACCCAGTTATATATAAAAACGAAAGTGAAAAAAACAAATCTATTATATACGAATCGCTATACAAAAGATTATTAAAAAGAGATTACTCTAGATACCAATCATCATCAGAAACATTAAAAAAACATAAAGTTAATAGCGACAATAATAGTAGTACTAATGATTATAATAGCAATAGTAAAGATTTATATATATATGCAAACAACCATAACAATTCTAATAACTATAATGATAATAATAATGTAAATATAATATTTAATAGTTCAAACTATAGTATCAATAAAGAAAATAATAATAGTAGCAACCATGCTAATCTAGATACTGAAGATGAAAATCAAAAAAATAATAAACTTGTATCAACTATAAACAGTAATAGTAATAACGACAAGTCTATACAAAGAAGATTTAGAGAGCTTAGAAAAGGTGTTATAATAGATCCAGTCGATCCAACCATCAAAAATAGTTTTCAAACTTTTTTAATCGAAAGAGAACTAAGTAAAAAAGCGGCTGCAGCTGCGGCAGTTTCAATGGATAAAGGCAAAAAGAAAATGAAAAGTATGTACAATATTGAAAGCGATGAAGAAGAAAATGAACTAAGCAATGTCAAAAACAATAAAACTGATAATGAAAATAACAATAACAATAACGACAATAATAATAACGACAATAATAATAATAACGACAACGACAATAGTATAATTTCAATCGAGCCATTTACAAAATCACTATCATCATTACAATTTCAAAATTTTTATGAAATAATAAATAAAAAAATAGAAGGTTCACTTAATTGGGAAACTTTAGATTTAGAAAATAAATTAACTAAAAATAATATAAGTAATAATAACAATAGTACCAACAATAACAATAACAATAATAATAATAGTAATAATAGGATTTATAAATTTAGTAAAAAAGAAAAGGAAATTATTTATTATTTTATTATTTACTATTCAAGTTTAGTATTTAAAAAACCCGAAATACTATGGAAAAAGATATCAGAACATTTAAAATCATCAAAACTATCCAATGTCTCACCAACAATTATTGGAATTTATATAACCAGAATGATAGAGTCAAATGAATCATTCAATAAATTTTTAGATAATTATAAAAATAAATATTTTAAAGATATAACAGAATTTGTTTCACCATACATCAAATATCCAACAATGCCAACTAAAGAAAAGTTACTATTTAAATGTAATGATATCATTGAAAACAACCCACAACTTTATAATCAAACAACACAACAAATTAACAAATATAACTATGTGGCTAATGACCAAGAAATTGAAGAGGAAGAATTACTTGCAGATCAACTTTTATTAAATGAAAATAATCAATTTAGAAAAGATATCAAGCAGTGTAATTTAACCTCTGTACCATTGCTACTATCTTCAAAAGGTTTAGAAAATTTAGTTTTGTAAGTTTTATTAAAAAAAAATAATAAAAAAATATAAAAAAAATTATTTATTAATATTAAACTATTTTATTATAGATCAGAACCATTTAATCAAACTGTACCCTATCCAAATATTTTCTTTGATATGGCAGATTCATTAACAAATTGGTTAAAACCAGTTATACAAGAATTATGTTTTTCAAGATCAATTGATCCAAAAAATGAATTAACTAAAGAGCAAGTTTTAGAGGCCTTACGTGTAACCAACTCTTTACCCCACGATGATTGGGTTCCATCAAAAAAATTCAAAAAATATTATAAAAAATATGACGATAAAAAAATTAATAATAATAACAATACCATAGATTTATCAATTTTATTTGGAAATTTAGATAAAAAATAGATTTAATAAATTTATATTTTTTTTTTTTTTTTTTTGTATAAAAACTATTGTTTTTATAAAAACAATAAAAACTTTATTTTATTTTATTTATTTTTTTTTATATTTTTATTTTTTTTTTATATATCTTTTTCAACCCATAAAAAAAAAAAAAAAAAAAAAAAAAACTTTAAATGAGTTAGTGTTGTTTTTTAATTTTTTTTTTTTTTTTTTTTTTTTGGGGGGGGAAAAAAATTTGTAGAAAAAAATAATAAATTATTTTTTCTTTTTTTTTAAATTCTATTTCTATAATTAAATTTATAATTCTACTTTTTTTAAAAAAATAAAATAAATATATTTTAATTTCTGTATTCTAAAAAAAAAAAAAAAAAAAAAAAAGTTAATATGGAAATGTGTTACGTTCGGTTTTATGCATAAAAAAATTTTAAAAAAAAAATTTAAAAAAATTCAAAATTTTTTTTTTTAAAAAATGCTATTGGTTTTATTTTGAAAAATTGTGCCTTTTTCATAGTCAGTAATTTACACTCCTAAGAAGATGGTATGTTGGTGTACACACACATAATTTTTATTACTATCTCATATTAATTTATCTGATATCTTATTTATCCAAAGATAATTGAAAGATAACATAAAGATAAATGATAAATATGATATATCCAAACCAAATAACCCAATAAACAAATAACTAATCTTTTATCTTTTATCTTATAGCCAACCAGACTTCGTAAACACAGTAGGTTTCAGATAAATCAAACTTTTTTTAAAAATATTGGATATATTGGATAATAGATAGGACACGTTGATTAACACATTACTTTTAATAATTATATAGGAAAAACAAGAGGTGACGTTTGTGCCGGTTACGGTCGTGTCGGTAAACATAGAAAACACCCGTAAGTTTCATTCAATATAAAACAAACAAAAAAAATATTAAAGAAACCAATAATTAATACGATTTTTTATTATAATACAGAGGTGGTCGTGGTAATGCTGGTGGTCTCACCCATCATCGTATTAACTTTGACAAATACCATCCAGGTTATTTCGGTAAATTAGGTATGAGACATTTCCACTTATTAAGAAATCAATCATTCTGCCCAACCGTCTCATTAGAAAAGATCTGGACCTTCGTTGACCAAGCCGTCAGAAAGCAATGTGCTACTGATGGTACTGCCCCAGTTGTTGATATCACCCAAAAAGGTTATTTCAAAGTTTTAGGTCACGGTATTTTACCAAAGCAACCAATCATTGTCAAAGCCCGTTATTTCTCTAAAATCGCTGAAAAGAAAATTAAAGCTGTCGGTGGTGCTTGCATTTTAGTTGCTTAAATAAATAAAATTTTTAAAATATAAATTATATATATAATATATAGATGTGTTTAAAATTTATTAAATATAAAATTAACTTTTTATTTGTTTATAAAATATTTATTGTATTCATAATTATTTTTATACCGTATAATTATATATATATATAATTATTTTTTATGTCAATATATATAAATTAACAGAATTATGTTTTCTCACAAAATTTTTTATTGTTTACTTTTAAAGATCCAATATAATTAATTATATTTTAGATAATTTATATAATTTTGGGGCAGTTTTTTTGTTAAGTTTAAAATTGTTTTGCAAAAAATTTTTAAATAAATAAAAAAGAAATAAAATTTAAAAAAAGAATAGTTTTTAATGAGGATTTTAAAGTTTGATTATAGAGTTTATATAAAATTTATTAGAGTTGAATAATAGGCAATAAAAAATTTAAAATGAAAATAATTATATTATTTTAATTATGAAAATTTTTATGTAATAGATGAAAAAATTGTGGATGTATAAAAAAATTAAATTTATAAAAGGACAATTGGGTGCCACTTAGGAAAAAGGTAATTTTAATTTAATTTTAATTTTAAAATCTCTTCTGTAACGGTAATTATAACTGATGATTTTTTTTAAATTCTAATTTTAAATAAAATATATATTTAAATAACAAAAAAATATTAAAATAAAATAAATAAATCATGTTAACCTTTTCTCATTTCAAATTGAGGGATTAGACAAAAATCAATGGTTAATGATTAAAATAAAAAAAAATAATTTATTTTTAATTATTAAATTATTATATTAATGAAACAAATAATAGAAAAATCAAATATAGTAAATAAATAAATAATATATTTTAAAGAAATAACTAATCTTTATTAAAAAGATAATTATTAATTATTATTTATAAATAAATGAATTAATTAATACTAAAACATAAAAAATAAGAGTTGAATTATTTTATAGAGAAAAATTTTAATTTTTAAAAATTAAAATTAAGTAGAAAATTTAGTTCTAATTTGGTGAATAAGTGTTCATTCAAAACAATATGGTCCTAATGAGCTTCTTTTAGAATTTGGTTTATCTTTTCTTTGTACCGTTTAGTTGGCCAAGGGCTCTTTAAGAATATGTCTTAACAATTCAATTTTAATGGAATAAAAGTAAGCACCAAATAGATTGATTTTTAATTTTTTTGGTTCTTTAAATATATTGATAACTTCACTCTCCATGTCTTACAAAATTTCTATTACATGAATTGATAATTTCACTCTAAAGATATCAGAGTTCCATGTCTTAGAAAATTTCTCTAACCTATTAGCTTTCTTCATTACATGGTGTCTTATTTGAGTTGGGCTTTATGTGCTTCTGCTTTTGTTTCTATTAAAGCTCCGAACTGAACTAGAAGATTGCGGTTTATTCATGAAAAAAGAGATAATTTTTTTAAAAAAAAGAGATTAGTATTAATTTTTATCAATATGGTTTTGTTTTTCACTCTAACGATAGTTGGTGAAAACTGAGAATAACGATAATTTTTAATCACTAAAAATATATGTGTGTGAATATTATTAATTTGAGAGGTATTATTTTACATTTGTATATTTAAAAATGCAACAATGATAATATAAAATAAAATAAAATTATAAAATAAAAACATACCTATTATACACATTATTATATATTTAAATAAAACATGGAGGTATATGTGAATATTAATTTAAAATATATTTTTAATTATTATAAATTATTTAAATGTAAATATGTAAGTGTTATTGTCATTATAATTTTTTTTTTTTCTATATAATTTAAATTACTATTATTAAACTTATATTAAATTTATTGTGGGGTAATGTGAGTGGGGTAATGTGAATGTATTTTAATTAGATGATATTAATAATAAAATGAAAAAAAAAAAAAAAAAAAAAAAAAAAAAAATTAAATATAAAAAAAATAATTAGGCGGCAGGAAATTTTAACATTAAAAAGCTTTATTATAATATTATTTTGAATAGATTTTAAGACTTTTTTATTTTGTTGTTTTAAACGGATATTTTCGTATATTTCCAAATACGTTTTTAAATTTAATATTCGATCCTTTTATCGGAGCTTTAGTTTCTATATCCTATAAACCTAAACCTTCTGTTTCGTAATTTTTTTTTTTTGGAATTTAAATGTTTAGAGTCATTTTATAATTTGTTAAATATCTGTCTGGAAATTCATTTAGTGCAAGATCAACAAAGGGATTAATTATGAAATATGGTGCTTAAGCCAAGTATAAGCTAAAATATTGACAATTCATAAAAAGGCCGCATAGCATAGTGGTATTGCGCTTCCCTAGTAAGGAAGAGGTCGTGGGTTCGATCCCCGCTGGGGCCTTTTAGCTACTTCTATCTTCCCGGTGTTCGTATCCAAAATACTTATCCTGTATGGCCGAAATCTATTGCTTTATAGTTCCATTGGAGGTGTGATTTGTGAAATCTGGTATTTTACTGATTAATTTAAAGCATTTTCTTTTAATTATCTTCACTTTTTAAAAAAAAAAAAAAAAATGAAATCTGGTGTTGTAATCCATATTTATTTCCCCATCGGATTTGCAACCTTCTGGGATTTTATATGTGATGTTTTTTAATTGATACGTTCATGTTTTATCGAGTGACCAATTGAGGCCTCTTCCCGAAGTAGTGAATATAAATTATTTTAGTTTTTTAAAGTTGATGAATTTCAGAGTTTTTTTACATTTGAAAAACAGGTGACCATATGGATCGTTATGAAGATTTTCGTTACATGATTAGTTATTCAAAACTGTTAGATTTTATTGAAGAGGCATATTAATTGATGAGTTTGGTGATCATCGTTGAGATGTGGGGTTCTTGGGTTTTGGTTGTTGATAGCAACTATTTCAGAGTATAGTATTTTGTAATGGGTTATGATGTTTAGTGTTTGGATGGAGGTTAATCCAGTTGTTTAATGCAATTAAAACATAGTTTGGTTATGTTTTTTGCACACATCCACAACCGATAGGTCCACATTAGTCTATACTTTTAAAGTATTTTCCATTTCCCTTGCTTATTATCATTTTATAATTAGTTGTATTTGATGTATCTGAAAATTCATTTAATGCATTGTTGTGTCGTCATTCAAAACGATCTAACCCATCATCAATCTTCAACTACCATGAAGAAATATTCGATCGTTGCAACCATCTGATTGATTTATTTTCTGGAAAATAATATTTCTAAATACCAAAATTTCACCAACTTCAAATTTAGTTTGATTTTTGATTTATCGTATTATTTGGTTCATTTGCGAAATAGGTAAATGCGTTGTTTGATAATAAATAAATTTTAAAAAAATTTCAATTTTTTAAAACGAAATAAAAAAATTTTTATAAAAAATATTTTATTTTTTTTTTAGAATTTTCTTTAATATATTTTTTTTTTTATATTAACAATGGATGAGCTTCTATTATCTCTAATTAACTTTCAAGTAAATGAAGAGTTAAAAACCAGTAGTAATATTTGTGATAGGTAAGTACAATGCAATACAATAGATTAATTGGTGTTTTCTCTTTTTAACTGTTTATTATAATAGATTATTATATAAAGTTTGGAATAATTTATTATTAAGAAATGAAATTCATAAACATATTTTAAAGTTTATTCAACATAAATTTATAAAGCTTGATATATCACGTTATAAACAGTTTAAAAATAAATCATATATAACATCAGTTGAGTGGCATGGTGATCTACTGCCAGATAAAAATGAATTTCCACCATTTTTGACAGATTTATATTTGCCCTCTTTTAATATGTTACCAGTGTTTTTACCAAATAGTCTTAAATCACTCAGATTAGGTTATAATTTTAACCAAGAAGTTCTACCCGGCACATTACCGAATAATCTCACAACACTCACATTCGGTTATTACTTTAACCAAGTAGTTCTACCCGGTGCATTACCAAATAATCTCACAACACTCTCATTCGGTTATGATTTTAACCAAGTAATTCTACCTGGCACATTGCCAAATAGTCTCACTACACTCGCATTTGGTTATAAATTTAACCAAGTAGTTACACCAGGTTCATTACCAAATAGTCTCAGAACACTCACATTCAGTTATGATTTTAACCAAACAGTTCTACCCGACTCATTACCAAATAGTCTCACAACACTCACATTCGGTTTTTATTTCAACCAAATAATTAAACCCGGCACATTACCAAATAGTCTCACAATACTAACCCTCAGTTATGAATTTAACCAAATAATTAAACCCGGCATATTACCAAATAGTCTCACAACACTCAAGTTCGGTCATTGTTTTAACCAAGTAGTTAAACCCTGCGCATGGCCAAATAGTCTCACAACACTCACATTCGGTGATGGTTTTAACCAAGTAATTAAACCCGGCTCATTGCCAAATAGTATCACAACACTCACATTTGGTAATAAGGTTAACCAAGTATTTAATCCCGGCACATTACCAAATGGTCTCACAACACTCACATTCGGTAAAAATTTTAACCAAGTATTTAAACCCGGTTCATTACCAGATAGTCTCACAACACTCACATACGGTGATAGTTTTAACCGAGTAATTAAACCCGGTTCATTGCCAAATAGTCTCACAACACTCAAGTTCGGTCATAGTTTTAACCAAGTAGTTACATCCGGCTCATTACCAAATAGTCTCACAACACTCACATTCGGTGATGGTTTTAGACAAGTAGTTCTACCCGGCACATTACCAAATAGTCTCACAGCACTCACATTTGGTCATCATTTTCGCCAAGACGCACCCGACTCATTACCAAATAGTCTTACAACACTCACATACGGTTTAACAATTAGAACAATTAAACTAAAATAATCAAAATTAAATAACTAAAAAAAACTTAAAAGTTAATTAATAAAAGTCGTGTTAACCTTTGTTCTATTCAAATTGTTTTTTTTTTTTAAAAGTGAAGATTTTTTAAAGCAAATGCTTTAAATTAATCAATAAATTTTATTATAATATTTTTAAAGAAAATATTCTAAACTATTGATATTTGGTAATCATTTGGTGCTAATGAAGTATGCTCTTGCTATTCTTCTTTTGAATTTTATATATTCTTTGTTGATGTTGATGATTTTTTTATTCTAGTGTGGATGGCTCAGTCCATTTTGAATTTAGATTCTTGTAATCGAGTTGTATTCTCTTAATTGGCGTATCATTATTTACATAACCAAATTCAAATTTTATGAAATTCAAAAACTATAGCATTTCTACACTGTAATGAATCTATATAAAATGAAGTTAATTTATTAGCCTTATATTATATTTATTTTAAATATTATAATCTAAATATCTTTTTTCAATATATAAATTTAAAATCGGTGGGGGGTCTACATATTTTCCTCGGGCACTGTATAAGCAAAACATCTATTTAAGTTGAAGTCTATTGCTTTCTAGCTCCCATTGTAAGTGTGATTTATGAAATCTAGTGTTTTTGAAATCCATATTTATTTCGCCCCCACCTGCTGGGATTTTATATGTGATGTTTTTTATTGATATATTTCCTTCTTGATCATGTTATGTCCAGTGACCAATTAAGGATTCTTCCCGAAGCAGTGAATATAAATGACTTTAGTTTTATAAAGTTGATAAATTTCAGAGTTTTTTTACAATTATAAAAGAGATGTAAAAAAACCATTTGGATCGTTTTGAAGATTTTCATTACATAGTTCACATGGTTTATTGTGTATGAGGTTGATGAGTAAACATCTTGCTTGGAATTTGAATAGGGTATTTTTGATTTTGGATCTTTAATATTAAGTATATTATTGAAATATTAATGCTAATAATTTAATATAATGTGGGTGCAATAAAAAATAAAAAAAAAATATTTCTATATTTTTTACCACATTTTTATTTATATAAAAAAAATCAATACAATCTTAATAATTTTGATATGCAGGAAAAGCTTTTAACAATATAAATAATCAACAAAAAAAACAATCATATTGTATAATGTAATTAAAAAAATACATAAATTTATAGGAAAATAAGTTCTCCACTTTATTTATAATATTAAATTTTTCCCACTTTTTTTTTACACAAAAAATATTAAATTTTTAAAAATATTTTTTTTAAAAAAAATAATAAAAAGTATATGCATAAAAAATTATTATGACTCTATTTCCAAACTATATTTATTCATCTATTATAACCAGTATTTCTGCTTATTTATACACCAATGATAGCATACCATTTGATGGCAATTCGAAAATATGTTATTATAATAATGAAGTTATTGGTTATAGTTTGGTAAGCAAGACATGGTTTCAAATAACTTCAAAAGTATTACCAAATTTTATTAACCAAAATAATAAATATTTAAATCATTTGATTCAACAACATCAAGGCCAACAATATAAAATAATAAAATTATCAGACTCTATTAAATATTTTAATTATAATGATTATTTAAATCACATAAGCCAACCAGCAAGCAATAACAATAATATTAATTTAAATGATTATAGAAAAATAATAATCAACACAGAGAATTATAATAACAGTAATAAACTACTTCAGAGTATCAAGAGCTTTCCAAATAACATTAGTTTTACAATACCAGTTTCACCAAGTAGTTATTTAACACTTTCACAAAAACTAGATTCAGAAGATTTCGAAAAAATTCAAGATATAGATATAATTACCACAAACTTAACAGAATTGTATAAAGTATTAAAAACTGATATAAAAGAAGTTAGATGTTTTCAAGCTGCAAACCAGAGATCCTTTTTCATTATTGCAATAGAGTTTTTTATTGATAGTTCCGTTGCCCAACGATCAACAATATTGGATTTGCTTTTTGCAAAAGAAATGAAGCACGATTCAGTTCAAAGTATCTATAGTGGTTCACCATCATACAAATTCGGGTCAAAGTTAGAAAATCTTTATGTTTATTATAGTGTAGAAGATATTTTTGGTAAAATAATGGATGAAGGGCTAACACCAGAGGAGGCTGAAAGAAAGTGGTACTCGATTATGAATGAATTTTCAAATGACAGGACTATAAAGTATTTAGAAATAAAGCATTTCTGCTCAGGTGAATGTGTTTGTCATATTAATAATATCAAAGTGGAAACAATTGTTAAGGGTTTTCAATCTTTACTATCAAATCCAGCAAACTCATCTATAGAGGCTTTAAATTTAGTATCAAATAACCAATATGATGAATATTTTTTCCAAGGTTTAGCGAAAAATAAATCAATTAGAGACCTCTCGGTTCATTACGTTAATATGGATAATATCATTACAAAGGTTTTACCATACAATAGAGCCATTAGAAACTTTAAAATCAATTCAGGGGGAAGCTTCGATAATACAATCAAATCTTTTAACACCATTCGGTCCCAATATCCAGACCAAATCGACCTATACTCTATAACAGTGTCAGTATCAGGACATACAGAGTCTATAGATTATTTTTTAGATTATTTAAAAGAAAATTCTTTGCCAGTAAGAGACGTTTTTATTTTACTTGATTCATATGGATTTGATGATGAAGACAGTATTTCTGGAAATATATTTTCATACAAATTCAAAACAAAAAATACATTTATTAATGTCATTTCAAATTCAAAATTAAAAAATAAAATAAATTAATTAAATAAATTTTAGATTGAACAATTACGTATTGTTGGAAATTTTTAATTTTTTTATTTTTTAATTTTTTTTTTCATATACATATAATTTATGCATTATAAAAATATATAGTTTATTTAATATTCAATATTTAATGAAATTAAAAATTAAATATTATTTTAATTTTTTATTATTTTAAAAAATTATTTTTTTCATTTTTTAATAATTAAATTTTTCCTTTTTTATAAAAATAATTAAAAAAATAAAAAATTATTTTAAAGATTTATAAAAAATTTCTTTTATTAATTTTTTTTTTTTAATTTATTTATTTCATATATTAAAATATAAAACAACAAAATAATGGTATCTATCATAAAATTTTATATACCTAAAAAACAAAAGAATTTATACAGGTGATTTTCATTTAAAAAATATTAATTGTTTTTTTTTTTTTTTATCATTAGTGGATTCCTATTATTATTCCCTTTGGAACTAGACTAAAGTCAAAAGTTTGCGATAATAAAAAAAGAATTGTATGTTATGTTTATAATAAAAAATAAAATTAAAGAAAATTAAATTAAATATTTTTTTTTTAAAATTAGTGTATAAATTGTAAAAATAGTGGTGTTCAACTCTTAAAAAATGATGAGTGGTATGTATAATTGATTATTTTTATTTTCTAAAAATTTTTTATTAATTAATTTTTATTAGGTTTCATTTATTTTTTGTTCCTCTGGTAAAAATTAATAAAGGACAAGAGTATTTACACTGTCCAACATGTGGTGCTACATGGCCATATGTTCCAGAAGAACACTATGCAAACTTTAATAATCCAGAAGAAGATGTGCAGTTTGAATCAGCAAACAAAAAAGATAAAAAAAGGTGGGGAAAGAAACACAAATATGATGGACCTCCCAAACCTCAACCACAACCACAACAACAGCAATATCCTCAGCAACAACAACAGCAATATCCAAACTATGATCAACAGCAATATGCTCCTCAGCAAATGTCCCAAGAACACTATCAACAACAACCAATGTATTTTAATTCTGAAGAACAACAAAAGTTTTTTAATGAAAATCAACCAATTGGTCCACCAGATAGAAATTATAATGCTCCAAAAAATGATTTTACATTGGAAAAAAACACTCAAAATAAATAAAAGCGTTATAGTTAATTAGTTATTTATTTTTTGTTTTTTTAAATAATAATATTTTTATTTTTTTTATTTTTTTTTTATTTTTTTTTTTTTTAAATAATGATTTATTAAGGTTTAGTGAAGGGTTGGGTTATTTAGTCTGATGTATATGTACAAAAAAGATGGGTTTGTTATTTGATAGGTGAAAGTAATTTTTTTTTTTTTTTTAAAAATGAAAAAAAAAAAATTTGTGGTGATGTTATGTGTGGGATGCTAGTGATGATTATTAGTTATAATAGTTTGATTTCAAGGCATAAGATGGTTGATGGTCATCATAGGAGTCGGTTTCAGTGTAGGTTTTTTTTCTCTTTTTGGATTCTTCAACAGCTTCAGTCTTTGCTTGTTTACCTAGTTTTAATAAAGCTTCTAAATTTTCATTGGTTCCTATTTTGTAAAATAAAAATTAAAATCAATTAATAAACATAATATTAGATGCATAAATAAACAAATAAATAATTACCAAAACTACTACTTGAACTATTGTTAATAACTGGTAAAAATGAAGTTGGGGAGTCTCTGCCTTGACCTTTAATTTTTTTGTTTGTTGTTGCTAAAGATTGATTTGGGGAGTAACTATTTGTTTGTTGTTGGTGTTTTTGTTGTGGATAGTTATTTGACTGATTTGAGCTCTTCAAATCTTCAAAAACTAAACCTCTATAAGTTTTACCGCTTACAATAATTTCAGTGAAAAAACCTCCAATCTTTGAATTTGCACCATTTCCACCACCATTACAACCTAAATTTCCTTGAATTCGAATGGTTCCAAAATATTCTGTTTGCTCTAATCGTCCTTTCATCCAACTGTCAATATAGCCTGGACTTCCTGTATCTCTATCAACTAAATGATTGTAGGTTGAGCACATATAATGAAATGTTTCAATTTTCTTTTCGTCTGGTGAATCCATATCCAAATTTTGCGATTGTTGTTGTTGCTTATTTAATACACTTGATGGTGATGGTGGTTTATTACTACTATTGCTATTTGTTGATTGATTAGTATTTGTGCTTGTAGTACTATTGTTTCCACCTTGTTTACTGTACATTGAAAATTGTTTGCTACTGATAACTTGATCTATGTAGTTATTTGGATTAATTGGATAGTTTTCATCTTGATCACTACCACTACCAAAATCGTGAGCATCTTCTTGTTTGCTTTTCTTTTGTAAAAATTTGCTATTTAAATTTTTTTTATCGTTAAATTGTGAATGATTTGGTTGTTGCGATTGTAAATTTTTATTATTATTATATGATGAATATGTTGAAAGTGATGCCAAACCTAATATTGATGAGTTTTGAGAAAAGGTTTGATTAATTGCGTTATCAATTTGAGATGGTGAGTTTTGATATAAATGATTGTTATTGTTACTGTTATTGCTATTGCTATTATTGTTGCTATTGTTGTTATTGCTGTTAGATGATGATGATGAAGATGAAAGGTGATGATTGTGTGGATAACTATTACTACCACTACTACTGTTTTGAGATGAGGGAGAATGATTATTACCAACATGATGAGAGCCAACTACATTTGCACCAGTATGATAGTGATTATTACCATTTCCATTTCCGATGGGGGATTGTCTAGTTTTTTTACTTTCGGTTTGCTGTTTTATATAGCATCTTTTACATTTATAAGATCTTGTATAAAACTCTGAAACAGGTAATTCTGGGCTAGTATTCCACCACAACTCGTGGTTTGCATGTGAACAAGTTTGATAACCTGGTTTATTGCTCCCGTTACTTGGTGGAGGTTGTTGATTCCCTTGGCCGCTACTACTATTATTTACATTTTGGCCATTATTATAGTTATTTGAAACAATTCCAGAATCCGATAATGGTGTCGATGGAGCAGACGATGTCATTAATGGAGATGGGGGTGGTGAAATACTTTGATTGGATTCGCTTTTAATCATTGTACGATTTTGTTGTTGTTTTTGTTGATAGTTTTGATGGTGAAGAGGATTATTTGAGGATGGACTATGAATTAATGTTTGATTTGGACTATGTGAATGAGAATCTGTAGGACTGGATGGAATATGGCTATCAGCATGACCAGTACTTGAACTATTATTACTACTATGATATCTTTCAGTATCAATCATAATTTAATTTGAGTGTTTTTTTTTTTTTTTCTTTTTTTTTTTTTTTTCTTTTTTTTTTTTTCTTTTTTTTTTATTTAGCAATTTTGTATTTACTATTTGTTATAAAAAACTAATTATATACTATATTATATAATTGATAAATATTAATGATTATTGTTTTGTCGTTATTAACTGCTATTATTTATTATTGTCAAAACTATAATTTATTTAAATTTGCGAAGATTTTTTTATTTTTTATTTTTTTAAAATTTTGTTCTGGATACTTTGGGAAAAGATGAAATTTCTGGGTGGATGAAAAAAAAAAAACAAAAAAAAAAAATCCTGAGTTTGATCACTATTTAATTAAGGTATTATATCTTATTTTAAATTTTTTCCAAAATTTTTTGAGATTTTTTTTTTTTTTTTTTTATTTTTTTTTTTTTTTTTTTTTTTTTTTTGAAAAAGGATTTCAATCAGGAAATGAAGAGTCCTGGTTAAAATAAATAAAATGGATAAAAAAAAAAAAAAAAAAAAAAAAAAAAAAAAAAAATTTTAAAAAAAAAAAAAAAAAAAAAAATGGTTAAATTTTTTTTTACGAAAAAAAAAAAAAAAAAAAAAAAAAAAAAAAAAAAACCCCCCCCCCCCCTTTTTTTTTTTTTTTTTTAAAATAAACTATTTAATTAATTTGGAAAAATTTTAAAATATACACAAAAATTAATTTTATGGTCAAAATACTGTTTTAAAAATATCAATTATAGTAAATGTTCAAAAGAAAAAAAAAAATATAAACTAAAGTAACACGATATAATAAATAAATTAATATCGATTCAAGTCATCTTAGCTCTATTTTGATTGTGCTGAATTTACATTATGTAAAATATTTTGTTCTATCTTTTATTAATATTTCAAATAATCAAACAAATAATATATTAATATGCCTTATTCCCAAAAATAAAAATAAAAATAAAAATAAAAATAAAAGTAAAAGTAAATAAACTAATAAATGGAATCTTTATAAACAATTCTTATTCTAATAATTTTATTTTTACAAATAATCAGCTTTTTACAGTTAAATTTTAAAAAAAAAAAAAAAAAAAAAATGTGTGTGTTTTTTTTTCATTAATTTTTAAACAGTTAACTTTATTTAATTTTATTTTATAAAAATTATAAAATAATTAATGCATTTGTAATGTAGTTGGGAATTATGATTCATCTTTTTTGGGATTTATATTTTTTTGCATATTAAAAATTAAAATTACTAAATAGTACAAGTTTTAAAATAGAAATAAAAATATCAATTATGCATACACAGATTTGGATAATTCATATAGTATTTCAATAAGCTTAAATCATTGAACAGTTTTTCTTATGGGGAGAGTTTATCTTTTTTAATTTATCAACATAATATTTAATGATAATATTTTAAAATCGCCTCACCAATTAAGTTTTATGAGTGATTAACTTTTATAATAAATTTATTATAAAATATTTTTCCAAATGAGTCAAAATAGTTACCTTGAAAATAATTTATATATTTTTTTCTTTTAAAATATTAAAAAAAAAAAGTTATTTTTTTTAATTTTTATTTAAAATTTTTTTTTTTAAAAATTAAAAATTAATAAAACACAAAATGTTTTATTTTTTTTTTAAAAAATTAAAAATTATTATATTCACAAACAAATAAAAAAATGGCAGAGTTAACAATTTCAGTAGAGAATGAAACCTATATTTTGGTACCAGCTGATTTAGAACAATCAGTCGAACAATTAAAACGTGTTATCGAATTTGAAGTAAGTTTAATAATTTTACATCATTTGATAATTTGTTTCTTTATATACTAACATTAATCAATTTTAGATTTCAGTTAAAATCAATCAACAAGTTTTAACATATGACGGTAAAGTTTTAGATAATGCAAAGAAACTATCGGAGTATTCAATCAAAAATGGTGATATGATTTTATTGACAAAGAATATTTTTACACAACCTCAACAACAACAACAACAACACCAACAACAACAACAACAACAACAACAACAACCTCAACAACATGGTGGGTTCGCACAGCCTCCAAATGAAATATTTGCTTCTGCAGATTCAATGATTGATTATTTTACAAAAAACCCAGAAGGATTGGGTCAAATTATTGAGGTATGTGTAAATATGTTTTTTTTTTTATAAAAAATATTAACTTTTATTTTATCCATTTATTATTAAGACCAACCCACAACTTGCTGAGGCAATTCTTTCAAAAGATAAAAAGGCATTAACAAATGTTTGTGAGCAATTCAAAAGCCAACGTAGAATGCAAGAGTTAGCAATCAAAGATCCATTTGGCGAAGAGTATCAAAAATTACTTTATGAACAAATTCAAAAACAAAATATTGAAGAAAATATGGCCCATGCTATGGAACATACCCCTGAAGTATTTGCCTCTGTCTATATGTTGTACATTAAATGCTCGATTAATAACTTTCCAATTAAAGCTTTTGTTGATACTGGAGCACAACAATCGATTATGTCCGAAAAAGTTTGTATAGATAAAAGAAAAATTATAGTAAATATAAGCTTAATATTAATATTAGTCTTTAATTTCTTTTATAGTGCGCTGATAGATGTGGATTATCTAGAATTGTTGATAAAAGATTTCATGGTATTGCAAAAGGTGTTGGTACATCTAAAATTATAGGTAGAGTTCATAATACAAATTTAAAACTTGGTAATAGTTTGTTCTCTGTATCATTATCAATTTTAGAGAATCAAGATGTTGATTTCATTCTTGGTTTGGATATGCTCAAAAGACATCAAGTCATCTTGGATTTAGGTAAAGGCACTTTCCAAATTGGAGAAGAAAAACTAGAGTACCTCCATGAAAAAGATTTAAAGGATATTTTGGGTTCCGAGGGTCAAGAGGAAGAGGACTTAAAAAAAGTAACACAAGAAAGTTTAAAAACCACTTCACCAACTCCTAGCTCAACTACAACCACCTCTACCGTCTCACCAACCACATCGGCCACATCCACTGCTTCAATATCATCACCATCTGTTACATCACCAACCAATACAACCCCAACCTCCACTAGACCAGTTACCAATACTTTTAGTGCTATGCCTGAAGAATCAATCAATGTTTTAATGAGCTTGGGTTGCTCAAGAGAAAGAGCTATTAGACTTTTAACCCAAACTAGAGGTAATGTCGATGCAGCTGCCAGTCTTTTCTTTGGTTAAATAAACAACAAAAAAAAAACAATCAACCCCTTTTGTAAAAAAAAAATATCATATAAGTTTTTATAAATAAACAATTCTACATTTGTACAAATAAAAAAATAAAAAAATAATGTTTCTCGTTGTGATAAAATTTTATCATGATTTTAAATATTTGTTGACAAATTTATTAGGTGTGCCAAAAATATCAATAATTGTTGTATATTGATCAATTTCATATGAAAACCTTTTTTTGAATAATTTAATTTATAAGAAAAAAAATGGAAAACATTTAATTTTAAAAAAAAAAATTTTTAAAAATTTTTTTTTTTTTTTAAATTTTTTTTTTTTTTTTTTTTTTTTAATTTTTTTAACAAGATATTATTATAAATTGTTTACAACATTAAATAAACCCTTAGTAACTTTATTTATATATTTTATTTGTACAAATAAAGGGTTTTAAATTAAAAATAAATTATTTTCCAAATAAAATAATTTGGTTTTTAATTTTTTAAAATTTTATTTTTAAATTTTAATTTTTTTTTTTTTTTATAAATTAGTCTTGTTTTACTTAATAATAATAATAATAATAATAACACTCAATCAACAGATAAAATAGATAAATAATTTTATTTATTTATTTATTAAATAATAATTAAAAAATATGGGTAATACATATTCATTTTTCCAAACCAATGCAATTAATGCTGATAAATTAGACAAATTCAAAATTCAAAAGATCCCAACATTCGAAGAGATTTCAGAAGAATTAAGTAATGGTATCACAGAGGAGTTAATAGACGATGTATTTGAAAGATGTTGTTTTATGTCAATAGAAACATTCTTTGATAAATATCCCTCAGATGACACATTAAAATGCCAATACAGTGAGTAATTTCATTATTTTTTTTTAAAAATTAAAAATAAAATAAATTAATTTTTTTACTTTTTTTTTTTATAGGTCCAAAACATACAGATTGGTTTTTTACATGTAAACAATGTTGTTTGGCTGATAACTCTTGTATTTGTGCCCAATGTTTTTTAAGTGGTAACCACATCGAAAATGGACATCAATTTACAATTTTTGAAAGTAGTTCTTCAGCAGTATGTGATTGTGGTAACCCAGAGGCCATAAAAGGAGACGGATTCTGCCACGAACATCATAGTGTAGATGAAGATTCACAAAAGAAACGTTTAGATGGTACTCCATTCTTTGTTAGAAAAGATATTCACATTTTCTTTAGATATCTTTTTAGATATCTTCAAAAGATTACAACATCTACTACCGAGCTCTCAAAAACACGTGAAGAAGAAATCAATGTTATTACTGGATGGTTATCAGGACTTTGCAGTTATTCATCAACTTTAATTCACATTATGGCAGAGGAACTTACATCTCGTTGTTTAGATAGCAAAGATTTCAAGATTTATGATCTCAAGCGTTTACCATACGAAAATCCATCAGATAACACCCAGCAACAATGGGAATCTCATCATTTTTTGGGTTTCATCTTTAGCAGAATCAACATTTTAGAATTATTTGTTCCATTATTAACTTTATTATTAGATAACCATAATACCTTCAAGTTGGCACTTTTTGAAGAATACCTTAAAAACTATATTCTCATTTTCTCACCACGTGACTCAAGATCATCCCGTTTAATGCAAAATCTTGGTAGCTATTATATGGACAATATGAAGCTTTTGGTTCCATTCTCAACTGGTTACTCTCGTTACAATTTCATAGAATTAGTATTACGTTCCCATAAAAACATCTATATGCCATTATTGTTACCATTCTACCAAACTGATAAAAAGATTGAAAAAGAAGTAATGTTGCAATCTGACCTCTCATCATTCTCAAGATTAATGAAAGATATAAATGTTGTTAAATTTTTAATAAATGATGAAGAAAAGTATCGTTTATATTTCGAACTCTCAGAAACTCTTCATGCATTCACCTCACCTCAATTTGTAGACCCTTCTATCACAACAACTAAATTTTTGGTACTTTTAGAACATAAATTAATGTATGCAACCAGACATCTTCACAGTGCCATTGATGCACAAAATGACCCAGCCCTCAGCGATTTTGCTCGTGATACAACCCTCAAAAGAATTGCCGAATCAATATCTCACATTAAAAAGAGACCATTGTTTGAAAGATGTGGCTTCAAATTACCACATGCAGACTTTTTCCAAAAATTCACCTATAACGAAATCCCAATTCATTTTGCTCTCTATCGTGTTATTTCCTTCTTTTTCCTCCACACTAAAATGGATCCATCAATTTTAATGACTAAGTACGGTGTCACAGAAGATGATATTGTAGACATGCTTACAACATTACTTTTATTCAGAGTTTGCTATGTATCATACGACCCAACCGATTCATTAGAAAACTGTACAGATTTTACAATTATCACAGATTTACATCTTATGCAGGTTGCACTCTGTTTATTAGGCCCAAAGAAATTTTTATACGCTTTCTTTAATGTCATGTCGTCAGTCGATACAAATGCAAGCGCATCAGCATTTACCGATACTTTTGCTCTTTTAATTTCCGTTATTCAATTAAGAGGTACCCTAGAGCCAACTAAAGATTATATTCAATATAATTTATACCAAGCCCTTTTCTCTGGTATCTTCTTCAAACTTCACTTCCGATCATTCGACACTGTTTTATTTGGTGTAACAGAAACTGATATTTGCGAACTCTATTTACCAGAGATTTCATTACCAGGCAATCATGCTAAAGAGCTCAAAGATAAAGAATCATGGAAATACTATGACCCATATTATCCATGTTTCTCAATCGTCTACAAGAATGTAATTAAAAATAATACTAAAGAACGTTTCAAGAAATATCAAGCATCCCTTAATATTCCAGAATCAAATCCTTTACCACCACAAATTCCAGCCATCTCTAAAGAACTTTTGGGTGTTAACAATATTTTCGAAGATCCAACTCTTTTCGAAATGATATTTTGTGTTTTACTCGATCTTATATACCCAGAGTTTGTTGGATATGATGATAGTTTTGAAATGCAACCAATTCTCAAAATTTTAATTCGAAAGCCAGATATTATTGCAAACGAATTCTTTTATCTTTTAGTTTTGGGTATTAAAACATTCAAAGAGCACACTTACCCAAATTTCGATCAATTAACAAAGGATCAAATTAATCAATCTATCAAAGAATATTTTGAAGCCGAAGATAAGTCAACTGTTAAATTCCAACAAAACTTTGCAATTCTAAATCTTTTACGTGTTCACAATGTCGAAGTTAGTATCGGTCAAAAGGAAAAATTATCATTCTTACAAGTATTATTCGAATTTTGGGTATCCATGACCAAAGATTCTAAATTTTTAGAATTACGTAGTTCACTTTTATACATTTTCACCTTTGTCAAAGATTTCCATCCAGATATTTCAGAATACTTTATTGAAAATAAAATCGATTTGGTTCAAGATCTTGAAACCTCAAGTCAAGATGAAATTATTAGAAAGAAATTAATGGCCGAAAAGAGAGAAAAAATATTAGAGCAAATGAGGGTACAACAAAAATCATTTTTATCAAATTATAATTATGATGATGAAGATGGTGAAGAAGAAGAGGATGAAGAAGAAGAGTATGAAGAAAATGAAGAGGACACAGAGGATGAAGAAGAAAAATTAACACTTAGAAATAATGAAACAGTTGAGGAAGAAAAACCAAACCAAGAAGTTGTAAAATCAGAAGAAGAACAAAAAGAAGATAAAGAAGATAAAGGAAAAGAGAAAGAAGAAGAAAAAGAAGAAGAGAAAGAAGATAAAGAAGAGAAAGATTATGTCCCAGATGAATTAAAGAAATCCTTTGAATATGAATCAAATCAAATTTATGAAGATTATATTTCTGATGATGAAAATTTGTCTGATGAAGCAAATCAAAATTTAAATGCTGACGACAATGAATCAAAGGTCAAGAAAACTCTTAAACCAAAACGTAAAATAGAATTTTCAGCAGAGGAAATTGGTGAATTCGAACCATGTGTTATTTGTAAAACTGGAGAAAGAGGTGGTAGATTATTCTCTATGGCATACGTTGATGTTTCATCACCAAATATGCAAAATAAGCTCCAAACCAATTTCGAAATGGAATGTAAAGAAGGCGTAGATCAAACTTATAAAGATTTCTTACATATTTTTGTAACAGAAAATGTTAAAATTGGTATTTCGCAATATGTACCCTACGATGAAGATCCAGCAACCTTATTAGCATGTTATATTTTCAATAGATCCCCATCAACCTACGTCAGCTCATGTCATCATACTGTTCATAAAAAATGTATCGATGATTATATTCGTGACCAAAAGATTGACGATATTGTTACTTCATTCAAATGTCCACTTTGTTCAAGAGCCTGTGATATTATTGTGCCACTTGGTAAGCCCGAGTCATCTCAAGAATACAAAGAAGGCGCCAATAATTTATATTCAGAGCTTTGCCATTATGATTATGCAACATTAATGGATTCACAAAACAAATATAGCATTAATAAATACCTTTGGAAATTTGTTCTTCAAAATATAGAAACTTTAGAATTAAAATCAAGAAAGACCACACTTTATAGTGAAGATGGTGAACCATACTTTATAATGTCCGAAACTGATTTCCAAAAAGAGCTTTTGACCACCTCCAATCTCTATAGAGTCATTGATAATGCTCCCCTCGCACCAGAACCCAATGCTCCAATGTTTGACAAAGCTGTATTCTTTATTGACCCATTTGTCAGTAGTTCTTATACCGCATTCCTCACTAAAAAAAACCATGATGAAATTATCTATACTGGTGTATTCTTTTATTTGTTTAGCGTTTTAATCCATCATGTCATCGAAACTAATAAGATTCCAAAAGAACACCTCAACAATAAAAGTCAACTATTTTCGATTATTGAATCTGAATATAAAAACATTTTTAGTGGTAAAGAATTAGAAGAAAATTTAAAAAAGAAACTTCAAAATCAAATTCATCCATACCTCAGAAAAGTTATTATTTACTTTTATATTTTCAACTATTACAACGACCAATCCAAATTCCCATTCAAGCAAATCACTATTAGTAATTTAGATTCATTTGATTTTTGCACCAAATTCTTTTTGTTTGGTTCATTTGAGGAATTGCTACGTAAAGGCTTCGAACCAAGAGTTTTCGAAGATTTACTCAAAAATTATTTAAATACCCCAAAGATTTCAAATGAAATTAGTAATATCCCACAAGTTTATTGTATTTATCCACCACCATGCAACTACGAAGTATTACCAAGCTTTACTCCAGTACCAGACAAATATATTGATTTCATGAAAGAAAATATTCATTCAGGTAATTGCACTAAATGTAAATCACTCTTAAAGCTTGTTTGTCTATTTTGTGGTGTTGCCGTTTGTTCAGCTACCCAATGCACCAACGGTGTTCTCAGACATGTCATCGCCTGTCCATGTTATCCATTAGGTTTATTCCAACATATCGAAAATCCACTTTTACAAGTTAATATCATGGAATATGGTGCTTTCAAAAAAACCAATCTTGTATCTCACATTTATTTAGATAATAATGGTTCAAAACCAAATGCTCCAGGAACCAATATTTTCCTTTCAAAGAAAAAACTAAGAAAACTTTACAAAAATTGGATTGATTATAATAATTCAAGAAAATTTTTAAAATAAAAAACTTTATAATATAAAATAAATTAAAAAAAATTAATTAATTTTTAGGAGGAAAAAAAAAAAAACTTCTTTTTAAATTAAGAAAAAAACTGTGCAAAAATCTTATTATTTTTTTAATTTTTTTTAATTTTTTTTTTTATTAATAAATATTTTTAATTTTTTTTATTTTATTTTTTTTTTTATATATTTTTTATTATTAAAATTTTTTTTTATATATTTTTTTTATTCATTTTTTTTTTTAATACACACCAAAATACATAATAAATTTATAAAATTAGTAAAAGGAATAAATATATATATAATTAAATTGTAAACAAAAAAAAAACTAAAGAATATATTTAGAAATTTCTAAATATATTCTTTTTTTATAAAGGAAATCAACATATAAAATGGAATTTAAATCATTCTTGTTTGATTATAACAATAATAAAGATTTTTTTGATCAAATAATGGCCGAAAAAAGCAATAATAATATCAATAACAATAGGGATATAAATAAAAATAATGGGATCAATAATAATTTTATAAAAAGAAATCAAATATATAATAATAATGACTTTCAAGATAACTTTTTATATAGTCATTTTCAAAATAACCTTGGTTTAAATGACGACAACGAAGATGCGGATACAAGCACATCAAATAGCGATAGTAACTACAGCAGAAGCAGCTACTCCTCAAGCAATAGCGATACAGAGGATGACCATTCAAATAGCGATAAAAACGAAGACTCCTCCTTTTCATTAACAAATAACTGGCTTTTTAATAAATTTTTTAAATCAAATAACAATAACAATAACAATAATAATAGCGATAATGATAGTAGTAGTAGCGAAGAGGATGATAGCGATAGTAACTATATAAACTACGATATAACCACATTTTTAAATAATAATATAGATAATAATAATAATCCATTAGAGTTTTTAAATAGTATTAAAAAAGACTATAATAATAACAACAATAATGGTTCATTAACAAAAGGTGAAATGTTTTCAAAAATTTCAGAATCACCATTTAATTTATTACTCAGAGATAATTTAGAGTTGGAAAGACAAGTATCTTCATCAATACCAATACCTACAAATAAATCAAACAACAATAATAATAATAAATCACCTGTCTATTCAAGCCCGCTCTCCTCTTCATTTACCTCCTCGCCACCATTTAAACAAAGTTTAAAATTAGATGATGATGAAAATATCAACAATAATATTTTAATAGACGAGTCAAATAATGAATTGGTTATAAAATGTGTGGAATGCTCAAATACCCCATCTTTAGTCGATGACATTATATTTTTAGATGTAAATATATTATTATTTTATAAAACTATATCCAATATTGTTATTATATTAACTATTTTTTATTTTTTAAAAAAAAAGTGTTCTCATTTTTATTGCAGAAAATGTTTATATGGTTTTATAATGAATAGGATAAAAGAAAAAAAAGTATCAAAAATTAAATGTAAATCTTGCAAAATACCCTTATCAGTTCATGACATTAAACAAGTTTTAAATGAAGAAGAATGCTCAATTTATGATAAAGCATCATTGGATCAAGTCTTATCAAAAAATAAAGGAAACTATATTCAATGCCCATGTTGTAATTTATTTATTGAAAAAGTAATTATACCAGCACCCTCACCAAAAACAACCAGTTTCTCTTCCAGCTATAATGGTGGTAATAGCAGCAATAAAAATAAATCAAAAGATAGTACCTGCAGTAGTTTACCAAACTTTTCAAGCAATAACCATCACCACCACCACCAAAAAGTTGAATATGATGATAATGGTAGACCTCTCAGTAAAGAAAGTATGGAACATAAAAGAAAGTATAGACTCAGATGCCCTCAATGTTCAACAGTTTTTTGTAGTGAATGTTTTGTTACCCCTTATCATTTGGGTTATACCTGTGCACAATATCAAATATACAACTCTTCCAAGCACTGCAGATTCTGTAAAATAGCAATATTCCCAATTTTACCAAACTCAAAGATATTACTAAACAACAATGGAAATACAACCACAACTACAACACCAAATTTAGAAACAAATGTTTTAGATATCTGCTCAAACAATGAATGTAGATTAAAATCATTAAAATCCTGTGACAAAGTTTTAAAATGTGGTCATCAATGTTTAGGTTTAAAAAATGAAGAAAATTGTTTACCATGTATTGAATCGGATTGTAATTATAATAAAATAAATAATAATAATAATGTAAATAATAATATAAATAGTGACGTTACAATTTTAAAAACGGATCAAAAATCAAATGACTATTGTAACATTTGCTGGACGGATGATTTATCAAGTGACCCATGTATACAATTAGACTGTGGTCACATTTTTCATTATAAATGCTGTAAAAATGTTTTAAAAAAAAGGTGGTCAAGTCCCAGAATTAGTTTTGGTTTTACAAAATGCGCACTTTGTTCACAAACTATGGACCATCCATCTTTAAAGAAGTATTTGGATCCAATTAACGAACTTTACAATACAATCAAAACAAAAGCACTCACTAGATTAGAAATCAATGGTCCTGAACAAGATGTAAATTTCAACGATACAACATCAAAATGGTATAATAATAAAGAAGGATATGTCATGGAAAGATTTTCTTATTTTATGTGTTTTAAATGCAAGGTAAGGGTCACTCTATACTTTTAACTGATTAAATAATTATTTTATTTACTAATTTTTTTTTTCTAATTTTTAGAAACCATATTTTGGTGGTGAAAAAGCATGTGGAGATAACAGACAGGACTTCAAACCAGAGGAACTAATATGTGGAGGTTGTAGTGCGAATGGAAATGAAATTTGTAAAATTCATGGAAAGGAGTTCATGTAAGTTATTTTATTATACATTACTTTTTTAAAAGATTATTAATTTATTAATTTTTTTTTTTTTTAGTGAATATAAATGTAAATATTGTTGTAACATCTCAATTTTCTTTTGTTGGGGTAAAACTCATTTTTGTGCAGATTGCCACAAGAAAGTTAATGAAGTAACAAAAACACCAAAACATTTGTTGCCCCAATGCAAATGTGATGTTGAAGTTAAACATCAAGTAGGAGAAGAATTTTGTTTTGGGTGCACACTTTGTATAATTTCCGATAATTAATAGTTTTATATAAAAACAATAATATAATATAATCATATCAGTTTAATAAATAATATTAATATATAATATAATTTTTTAAATATGGAAAAAAATAAAAAAATATAAAAAAAATATAAAATTTTAAAAATAGAAACATTTAATCTTTATGCTCTTTTAAAAAAAAAAGAAATTGTTGTTAAATTTATTTTTTGTGGAAAGTGGTAATAAATCCAAAATATTTTTTTATATTAATAAATTATTACCACAAAAACAAAAAAATAAATTGTGTGTTGTTTTTGTGCACTGCTTTTTTTTTTTTTTGCCATTATTTTAAACAAAATTTATCAAACTTGTGTATTTTTATCAACACCAAATTTGATATTTGATTTTGTCCTATTGTAAAAAAAAAAAAAAATTAAAAAATAAATAAAAAAAAATAAATAAAAAATAAAAAAATAAAAATCTACAACCAACTTTAATTAAAAAAAAATTTTATTATAACCATTTCAACCATAGATATTTTTTTTATTATAATTTTGTATTTGATCAAAAAAAAAAAAAAAAAAGTTGATATTATTTTTTTTTTCTTTTTTACTCTTCAATTTATTTTATCAAGTTTTGTATTTAAATATTATCTAAATATTATTTATATATAAATTATTTTTATTTATTTATATATTTATTTATTTTTATTATTTGTGTATATTAATCCCAATTTTTTAAATTTATTTAAAATCTTAATAAAATTTTAAATATTTTTATTTGTATATAATTTTTGTATTTTAAAAAAAAAAAACCAAAGATATCGATAATTTAGTTTTTAAAAAACTATTGTATTTATTAATTAAATAATGCCTCCACCACCACCACCACCACCAGCTCCAGTTGCCGCACCACCAAAAACAGCTGAAAGAGGTGCATTATTAAAATCAATTGAAAAAGGTAAAAAATTAAAGAAAGCACAAACTAATGATAGATCCAAACCAGTTTTACAAGCTGAAAAAGGAAGCAGCGGCGGCGGCGGTGGCGGTCCAATGGGTATGCCAATGGGTGGAATGCCAAGACCAGGAATGTTTACACCACCACCACCAGGTGCTAAAAAGGGACCAGCCCCACCACCAATGATGTCCAAACCAGGAAATGTTCCACCACCAGTTATGTCTGCACCAAAGAAGGCCGCTCCACCACCATTAATTTCAAAACCAGCAAATGTTCCACCACCAGTAGGTGCAAGACCAGGTGGTCCACCACCAGTCTCAGGTGGCTTTAAATCACCAGCCCCACCACCAGTTAAACCAGCTCCATTTGGTGTTAAACCAAGTGGTCCACCACCACCAGTTGCAAGCAGAACAGCTCCACCACCACCAGTTGCAAGCAGAACAGCTCCACCACCACCAGTAGGTGCAAGAGGTCCACCACCACCAAAAATCGCTCCATTAAAAAGATAATAAAATAATAAAAAATAAATATTAAAAATAAAAATAAAAATTATAAATTAAAAGAACTATTAGGTGTAAAACAATGAAAAAAGATAAAGCTAAAAAAGATAATGAAAAAAGGGAATAATTAAATGTTCAAAAAAAATAATTTATATTTATTAGAATTTTAAATATTTATAATTTATAAAACATCTTCGTCACTCTCATCGCTGTCACTATTATTGTCTGGAGTTGGAGTTGGAGTTGAAGTTGAAGTTGGAACTGGAGTTGAGGTAGTATTATTATTTTTATTATATGAAGGAGTGGTAGTAGTATTTGAAAATGGATTTGATGAAGCTGATTTAATAGTTGGTTGGAGTGAATTGCTATTAATTGATAAACCTTTAGCAATTTTGGCGACCTATTAATTAGAAAGAATGTTTATATTAATATTGTATGTTTTTATTTTGTTTATTAATTTAACAATTATTATTATTACTTACTTGATTATCTAAGAAATTAAAAAGATGTCTTGAAACGATGTTTTTAACACCTTCAGCATCATGATTGTCAAAGGCATTGATTAATTCAGCAGCTGTTGTACCTTCTTGGCTGTGAAGAAAACTTGGATAATCTAAAAATTGGTCATATTTCTTTTTGGCACCAACAATATCATCAGTTGCTAATGAAATAGCGATGACACTAAGACAGCTTTTATGGAGATCGTGATTTTGATTTAATTTTATAAAAACTCTATTTTGTAAAATCATCAAGTCGATTGCTTCTTCATATTTCTTGTGTTTTAATAATAATGAAATTGTTTGTTTAAATGTATCGCCTGAGAAATGATCTTTATCGTCCAATTCAAACAATTCGCATGCATCCTTTAATAATTCGAATGTTTTATTTATATCAATATCTTCTAAAAGTCTGAAATAATGATTTTAAATGAATAAAATGAAAAAATAAGTATTTTATAAGGATGTTATAATAACTATAGTAAATACTTACTTTGCTGCCTTTGTCATATTATCAGCAGCTTGAAAACTGTTGCCATTTGTTCTATAAAGTTTACATGATTCTAATAAAAGGTTAACACATTCTTTAGTATCACCCATTTCTTTTGCCATAGCTGCGGCATTTTCCATACTTTTAGCAGCAAGGAAATAAACATCTGTATTAGTTTGACATAATGATAATCTTAAAAAACAATATTTTGCATCGTCATAAACCTTTGCTGCTCTATATCCATTAGCTAAAATAAATAAAAATATAAATAAAAATATAAATAAAAATTAATAAAAAAATGAAATATTATTATTTATAAAAGGAAATTATTTTATGAATGAATCATACCAGCTTTTTCATAAACAATTGCTGCACCATCCCAATCTGCTTTCCATCTTAAAAGTGTTGTTTTTGATCTAATTATTAAATATATTATTAAATTTATAAAAATTAATAAAAGTTATCGTATATGATTTTTTTTATATTTTTATGTTTTTTTATTTTTTTTTATTTTTTTGTTTATTTTTTTTTGGCTATACAAAAACTTACAATTTATCACCTTCTTTTTTATAAGCATCAGCTTCTGCTTTTTTAGTTGCTTTTAATTTATCTGACATTTCTTATTATTATTTATAATTAGGGTATTTCAATTTTAATTTATTTAAAAAAAGAAAAAAAGAAAAAAATAAAAAATAAAATAAAAATATAAAAAAATTTAAAAAAAAAAATTTTAAAAAAATAAAATAATTTATTATTTTCACACGACTACCACAACTACTGCCACCTTTTTTTTATATAAGTAAATAAATAAATAAAAAATTAAAATAATTAAAATAATAATTACAAATTAAATAATTATAATAATGAATATTTTATAGTTTTAAATAAAAATTATATATAAATAAAAAAAAAATCTTTTTTTTTTTTTTTTTTTTTTTAAAATTTAAAAATTTCTTTTTTTTATTTTTTTCTTTTTTTTTTTGTTTAGTTTTTTTTTATTAAATATCAAAAAATAAATAATATGGTATATGGTTTCATAATTCACTCTATAGATTATAATTTTGGTCAACAACAGCAACAACAGCAACAACAACAACCTCCATTTGTTTATTTATCACAATTTTATACATCAGAAGGAAATGATAAAGATTTTATAAAAAGACAAAATGCGATTATTGAAAAGGTTTTAAAAGATTATTCATTTAAATTTCAATGTGAACACACCAAACCTGATGAAAAGCTATACCCAGATTGGGCATTTTCATACTCACAAAGAAACAATGCAAATTTTATTGATATCAGAGGTGAAAACAGTTCAAAAGAAGGTATATTTAGAATTATTCCAATTAATAAATTAAAGCATCAAAAACAGCAACAATCACAACAACAATCACAACAACAACAATTTTTACAACAATTTAATTTTTCAAATCAATTTAATCAATCTTCAAATGATGATACTTCAACCTCATTATCTGATCCTTCTTTGTATGTTTCAACTCCAAAATTTGTAATTTGGAAAAAACTTTTAGGGTAAATATAGATACTAACAATAAAAGATAATAGTCTCGAAAATAGATAAACAATATTTAATTATTTATTAATGTCATTCATTTTTTTAGAGTTTGTTTTACAATCATTTGTGAAGAAGATGAAAATAGACTATTAGTTTCAAATTTTTTAACAATGTTTAGTAATGTTATTTTAGATAATTTTAAAACTACTATCTCCAAAACATTACCACAAGAAATTTTACCAAAATCAGACGAAATTTTATTATTATTAAATAGCTATTTACCAAATGGCCAACTATTATTTATATCGAATCAATTCTCAAAACAAATCAAAACAAATATACAAACATTACAACAATCCTAACATTTTTAATGTATAAAAAATAAAAACACATGTATATATTCAATTAAATAAAATGTTTTTTTTTTTTAAATATTAAATTTATTTATTACTTTAGGGGTTTGATTATTTTTTTACAAATGTATAAAAACAATAAGATTTAGATATATTTTTTTTTTCCATTTTTTTTTTTTTTATAG
>NW_003519376.1:68981-87192 GCF_000190715.1 Dictyostelium purpureum
TATAAGAATTAATGAAATATTAGTATATTTTTTTATAGTATCTTAAAAGATTAATAGTTTTAATGTTTACCTTGCCATACAACACTATTACCATATTGAGTATAAGCCATGAAATAAATATATGAAGATGGAATTGATGAGTTTCTAAAATCTAGGTTACCTTCACTAAGATCAAGCCTGTTTAATAACAGGTTAATTTCATCTAAAACTGACTTTGATAAGATATATCTTTGTTTGCTGGTGTTGATTAAAGTACCTGAATTTAAATTTAATACTAAAGCTTTCAATGAACCATTGTCACTTGACTTTCTTGTAATTACCAATGATCCCTAAATAATTAAAAAGATGAGTATTTTATTTAGAATATTTTTATTTAAATATTTAAATCTTTACAGTGTTTAAACTTTCTGAAAATATAAATGGTAACAATAATAACATTAAAAATATTGTAAATGGAATTTTTATTTTCATTTTTTTTCTTTTATTTTCTTTTATTTTTTCTTTTTCTTTTTCTTTAAACAAATAAATAAGCAATGAAAACTGATTAGTAAACTTTATAAAAAAAAAATAAAAAAAAAATACATATAAATAGATTTAATTTATAAAATAATTTAATTTATTATAAAAAACTGGTCGATTAGTTAATAATAAAAAAAATAATTTATAAAAAAAAAGTTTTTCTACAACTATTTACTCTTTTGCTCTTTATAATTTTAATTGGTTAAAAATGGTAAAAAAAGTAAAAAAAGAATATCTCTGAAACTATATTTACATTTTAAAATTAATTTGATATTCACAATTGCCAGTTAAATCCTAAATTGTAGTTTTTTTTTTTTAGCAATCTGTAAAAATGAAATAAGAGTGTGTAACTATTTAATTACATATATTCTATTTTAGGGGTAAAAATAATTACAACACAAGATAGTGATATGAAAAATTGAAAATTTAAAAAAAAATAAAATAAAAAAATAAATTAAATAATAATATTTTAAAAAATGAAATATTTAATTTTTGATAATTAATAATTATTAAAAAAAATGAAAAAAACTATTTTATATTGATCAATATAAATGATATCAATACAGAGATATCTCTCTATTTAAATTTTTGTATTTATAATTCTTCGATTTTTTTTTTTTTTTTTTTTTTTTTTTTTTAAATTATTTTTTTTTTTTTTTTTTGATTTTTATTTTTTTTTTTGATATTTTACAACTAAACAAAAATACATACACTTAAATACCCCCAAAAAATAATTAATATAATTTTTTTAAAATTTCTAAAGATACATATACCTCGCATGACAATATATATATAAAATGAATAGTGTAGATAACCCCAATAATACAATTAATAATCTCAACACCACTACCACTGCCACTACAACGACCAACAATAATAACATTCATTCCAATAATTATAATATTCATACAAATGATACATTAATAAATATTAATAATATTGATACCGGTAATAATAATAATTTCAGCAATCGCCACGAAAATTTTGATGATATTAATAAATTTGAAAATAATATGACTAATAATATTATAAATACAAATAAAAATAAAAATAATTGTATTGATGATAATAACAATAATGACCAAAAAAAATTTTTAAATAATAAAGATAACAATTTAGATGATAACAATAATAACAATAATAATAATAATAATAATAACAATAATGAATTTAATAGAGTTTGTTATACTATAGATCATAAACTAAAAAGTAGAGCAGAATTAAATAAATTATTAGAAAATGGTATTATAAAGAACAATCCAAATATATCATCGAGTATTCAACAAAAACAACTCCAAATTAAATTTAAAAAGACTGGTGAAACTTTAGATAAAAGATTAGAAAATCGTCCAAATATTAACCATCTAATTGACCAAAATATTATTGTCCCAAACTCAAATCTAGCTCCATCTCTTCAATCAAAACAAAAACATTTAGATTTTCAAAATAAAAAATCGTCTCTATTGCAACTATTAGATAACAGACCTGATCAAAACCAAATCATCGATTTAAATATTTTAAAACCATTAAATAACAATAACAGTGACAATAAAATAGAAACAAATGGTGACGATGTGTAATATATGTAATAATGACAATAATAATATTGTAACGAAAAAGGACCACCCAATTGTAAAATAAAATAAAATAAAAATCTTTTTCGGTGTATATAAAAAACAATATCTTTTTTTCTTAAAAATAAAATAAATAAATAAAAAAACAAAATAAATATGTGTATTTTATATTTCTTTAAATAATAATTAATATTGTCATTGATTATTATCTCGTAAAAAACATTAAAATTTCTTTTCTTTTTTATAAAATATACCATTTCTCTAAAACAATAATAAAATCTATTTTTAAGCGCTAAAAAAAATCGTCATCTTTTTTAAATTATATATTTATTTTTCTAAAACATTGATTTAAATTGATGATGGGTAGAGGAAAACTCTGATTGGGGCACCGAAGGCTTTTGGTGGGAGGTTTCTCTTGAAACGGGCTTGGACAACACCTGAGCTACCGTGTGATTTACAGACTTTACCCCAGGTGATTTTGTGACCTGATGGGTTTTCGGCAGTCTTGGTGACTTTTTCAATAAGACATACAGACTTTCCTAAGTAAAAAGTGGTATCTTCACGGCTAACAACACCTTCAATTTTGAGTAATGAAATATTTGGGTATTGGGTAGCTTGGGATCTAAATTTTTGTAAAAATTGATAATAATCGAATTAATATTATAATCTATAAACCTAAAATATCCTATCCAACAACTAATATAATTTACCTTCTGTAACCTAAAACAACACCTTTTGAGTAGATCCTATAGAAAAAGAAAAAGAGATATTAGTATCATAACTTTTATCTTTCATTTATTACAATCCAATATATATTATCACATTAATCCACATTATCTATCATCAATCTTTACTAATCCAACATTAATCCATGAGATAAACAAAGATTAACATTAACCAGTATAATGGTATGATAATTTTGTATACATAGAATTATACATAGAGATACAATACTTTTCCATTTTGATATGATACTGTAGAAAAACGATAAAAAAAAAAAAAATTTTAAAAAAAAATTAAAAAAAAATTTGGCGTAAGTTTTGAAAAAAATTTTTAAAAAATTTTTTCATTGACATATTAATATAGAAAATACATACAACGTTTTTATATACTAAAAATTTATTTAAAAAATTCTTTTTTTTTATTTTTTTTTTTTAAATAATAATAAAAACAAATAAATAATAATAAATAAAAAAGAATATAAAGAAATAATTATAATAAATAATATTTATTTACTTTGTTTATTTTTTTAAAATTTTTTATTTTTTTTATTTTCATTTTTGTGTGTGTTTTTTTTTTTAAATTGCTTTGGATTTTTTTTTTTTTTTTTTTTTTTTTTGGAATTTAAATTTCATTATTATGCATTCATCTTTTCAAAACAACACACCCAAAAATAATAGTGATATATTCAACAGTAATACCAATAGTAATATAAAATATACTACCAATAGTAGTAAATTAAATAATATAAATGATATAAATAATGGTGTTTTTAAATTAGTTGTAAAAAATGTACCTGCCAATGCAAATGTCGAAGATCTAACCAATTTATTTACACCTTTTAACCATCTACAGTATAAAGCTTTGGAGGGTAATATGGTAAGTACATATATATTTTATTATTATTATGTTTTTATAAAAATTTATATTAATTTAATATTTAAATTATTTTAATTATAGAAAGGAACTGTGTTTGTAGATTTTCAAAATCGAGAAGATTGTGAAAGAGCACTAAAACAATTACATGGTTCAAAAATGGGTGGAAGAACACTAAAGGTGGAGATTTCAACTGGTAAAAAAAAAGATAGTAAAAATAATACAAGTAACAATAATAGCAATGGTGATAATAGTAATAATGGAGATGGATATAACATTAATATGGGAATAGCAGACCCATCTCAATCAGTTATTAATGAAATTACATATTATTTACAAACAAGACCAGATTTTTATTCCCAGGTTTTAAATATTATGAGTTTAATGAATATCAAATTATATTCAAAACCCGAAATAATACGACAATGGCCATTATATAGTCAACATTTTGAACCACAGCCATCAACACAAAATCCACCACTACCCGAAATATCCAAAAATATAGATGAAAAAAAGAGTTTTAAAAGAGGTATAGATTATGAAGAGTCATTAGTTAATAAAATTGTAGATATAAAAGATAAAAAAAAGGATGAAGAGGAGGATGAGGAAGAGGAGGAATGGGTTTCAGATGACGATGTAACTAAAAATATAGATCCTTCTGTAATAGAATATACCAACAAACTTTTTCCTTCAGTTATTTCGCCAAGAGTTTTAAAAAAAGTTAAATTATCTATAAATAATAATAATTGTATAAAAAATCAGCAAACAACAGGCTCAAAAGGTTCTGAGGTTTTACTCAACGAAAATATAAAAAATAAAATAGATAAAAAAGATGTAAATAGTGATATAGATAACAGCAGCAGCAATAGTAATAATATTAATACAGATGATAATAATATAGAAAAAAATAATATTATAGACAATAATAATGAAAAAAAAAATATAAATTTTAATTTAAATATTAATAATGAAATCAAAGATATAGTTACAATCGAACAAATTAATAGTAATAAATGCACAGTCGAAGAAATTGAAAGCATTATAAAAGGAAAGTTAAATATTGGGGAGCCATCAAATAAGCTTTATATAAAGAATATTTCAAAGCATGTTAAATCAAGTGACTTTGAATCATTATTTAGAACATTATTTGATAGTGCTGAATCAATGAAATCAAATTTACATATAGATTACCATCAAGGTGGTCGATTGCATGGACAGGCTTTTATAACATTTCCAACCACAGAACTAGCAATAACAGCACTTCAACAATCACAAGGATATAAATTTAATCAAAAACCAATTATAATTTGTTTTTCTAAAAATAAAATAAAATAAAATAAAATAAAATAAAATAAAATAAAATAAAATAAAATAAAATAAAATAAAATAAAATAAAATAAAATAAATAAAATAAAAATGGAACAAATAAAACAGTTTTTTTTTTTTTGAAGATTGTTTATTTACAAAAATAATTTTTATATTATTTTAATTTATATAGACTAAATAGTGGCTGAGGCTATAGCAGCAGTGGCGGTATCAACATTGGTATCAACGTTGGTATCACTGTTGGTATGACGACTATCGCTATTGACATTTCTTAACCATAAAATTAAATTTGTTCTTTCGCCGCTTTTAAGACCTAAAGCACCATGTCTATGGTGACCAACGTGAATTAAAGCAACGCCCGGGGTATGATTAACTTCAAAATATTCGTTGTGAGTTTCTGGTTCTTCTAAAATTCCTTTAAAATATAAAGAGCCACCAGTAAACTCACTGCCCAAACATAAGTTTACAGTGATGTCAGATTCGTCATAGTGGAAACCTAATTCTTTTTCTCTATCCATTTTATATTGAACTGCAAATGCGTGGTGACCATTTAAACAGTCACCATTATAGTCTGGGTATAAAACAGTGGTAAAAAGTGATAGGTATTGTTCTCTAAGTTGATTAAAAAATTCGGTAAAACCAATTTCATCTAAAACTGCGCCGTAATTGTTCATTGAGTTTGGTCGAGCGGTTGGTAATCCAGAGTTTTTAAAGTTTTCAATTTCTTCTAATAGTTTACTAAAAAAGAAAAAAACAAAGATAAAAATTAATTATATTATTATTATTAATGTTTTTAAAAATATTATTTACTTACGTGCAAAAATCTAATTTAAAAATTCTGAACGAATATATTTTGGTATCTGTTAGTTTTGTAAAGGATTTTAATAAATCATTCTTGTCTTTGGTTTTTTTAAATTGTCTTATTGGATCTATAAAACTGCTATCAAGAAATTCTTCTTTTAATTCAAAGATATCTGGATATTTTCTTTTATACAATTTTGAAATCATGTTAATTCTTGCCTCTCTCATTTTTAAAAGTTTGTCATAGCCTATGATATTATAGAAAAAAACAAATAGGTGTTAGAAAAAAGTTAATGTATAATTTTTAAAATTTTAATAATACTTACCCATTTGGTAAATTTGAATTTTTTTCTGTTCAGATTTGGATGATTGATTGGAGCAACAAACTGAACCAGATTCAGTTTTATGTTCATGTTGATGATCGATACTGCAGCAATCACCATCCTTGTGTTCATGTTCATGTTCATGTTCATGTTCATGTTCTTCATTACCCTCGTGCACGTCATCTTCGTATTCATCATCGTCGTGTTCATCATCGTCGTGTTCATCATCTTCTGTATCACTATCTAAATCTTTTTCAGATACAATTGTATAGGTAGTGTTTGGGATTAATTGTGGATAATATTCTTTGTTACTTTCATCTTTAGCGGGAAATACCTCTTCTCCTTCGGCATCGACGATAATTAAACCGCCCTCTGTTTGAAATAAGTTGTCTAAAATTTCCTTTTCGCAATATTTCTTGGCTAATCTTAATTCTCCATAACCAAGACTTGTAAAATGAATAATTTCGATATCATTACTATAAATATTTGACATTATGTTTTTGCTTTATATATAGTTCGTTAGTTTTTTTAACAAAAAAGTATTATAATATCTATAGGTAATTATAATTATATAAATTATTTAAAATGGGTTTTTTTTTTTAAATTAAAAAGTTTGAAATAAAGATTTTTAAATATTGGTTTTATCGTAACAATAGTTTTTTTTTCTCATTTTTTTTTCAATTTTTTAAAAAAATTTAAAATTTTTATTTATTTTTTAATTTTTTTTTAATTTTTTTTTAATTTTAAATTAATATTGTTATTTATTAATTATTTTTGTTAATTCTTAAAGAAGCTTAAGCTTCTTAATATACTTTTTAATTTGCTGTTTTTTTTTTTTTTTTTTTTAATTTTAAAATATTTAAAAATAAATAATCGATTTTTTGTTTTGTTTTTTTTGTTTTGTATTTTTTTTTTATTTTTATATTAAAATAGGAAAATATGGATATTTTTATATATAAACTATTTAATAGATAATATATAAGTTTTTTTTATTAGTTATCCTTATTTTACTATTTGTATAGTTAAAAATAATAAACAACTATTTTAGTTATCCAAAAATGTGTAAAAATATAATTTATCCCTTTGTGGTTTTTTTTTGTTTTGTAACATTTTTTTTTTTGATGTTTTCATCGAAATTTATTTTTCAATAATGTAAAAAAAAGATATTGAATTTCTTGGATTGTAGGGTGGCAGTTTAATAAATGTACTATCTATAGCTATATACCAAAATAATAATTTCTACACTAGATTTTCAATGCATCGAAATTTCCCGAAAAATAATAATAGTAAGAATTAAAATTCTTTTGACCATATTTAAAAAATCAAAAAGTTTAAAATTACATATTAAAAAACTAAAATATGGTTACCACATAATAAAAAACAAAATTTTAAATTCTTTTAAATACTATATTTTTTTTCAAAATTCTTTTAAAAAAATTTAGTATTTAAATAAAAATAAATTATTGTTTTTTATTATAATTTATTAAATTGTTTAATAACAAAACAAACACAATAAAAATGACAAACTCTATTTATTTAATATTTATTTCCACTTATTTATTTAATATTGCATTGGGTATTATTTAATTTAAAAATGATTATTTAATATAATAATTACTAATATTTATTTTTAATTAGGTGACGGGATGTTGTATTGGTATGATACTACCGAGAATAGAAACAATGATTTTAGAATGTCAAATGTCCCAGATAACACCTACACTGAAGACCTTGATTGCATCCAACCTTTTTTAAATGATGATCAAGGTATGTTATATAACAAAGGGGAGTTTAGAACTTTTGCAACCATTATTCAAGGTGAACCACTAGAGGTCTTTTTAAATCAAAACAACAGTACTGACTTTAATAAATACAACTATTATGAAAATGCAAAACAGGTTATTGAAACCAGTGAAGATGATGATTCTTACATTCAAGATAATATTGTATTGGTTAAAAATGAAGATTCATTTGATCAATGGACCAATTTAATTGACCCAAGTGTAACTTTAACAGGCTCACAATTTTTCCAAATTGACCCATCAAATACAAGTTATTACTATAATGAAAGTTTCTTCCCAAGTAAATATAGTTTTATAAATATTATTTTTAATTTTAGAAATTTCCATTACTAAAATTTTTCATTTTTTTTTCAAATTTACTTTTAGTTGATGGATTAGGTTTTGGTGAATATGAACAAAAAAATAAAAATCACAATTACTTTTGGTGTTCAAGAATTAGATTCTTAAGTCAAGTTCCAATGGATCAAGATAAAGAAATGATAATCAAGTATGGTGCATCTGATGATAAATTCCTTTTTGTAAATGACGAATTGGTTTATAGTTTTATTGGTGTAACCGACAGACACGAAAAAGAAATATTAATAAATAATAATACAGACATTAATGGAAGGGAAACAATGCAACCAGGTGATAAATTCGTTATAGATTTTATTAATTGTAATAGAAAGGATAGAGATGATTATCATTTATTAAGCATTGATGCAAATTTCCCATTATTTTGTATTTAAAAATTTTAAATAAAATTTATTTATTAAATTTTATCATTTAATTAAAAACCTATTTTTTTTTTTAACTATTAAAATAATTTAAATAAAACAATATAATAATAAAATGATAAATTAATAATTATAGAAATTTTAATAAAAAATACAATTTATAAAATAATTGATCTAATTTTATAGTTTATTTATATTAACAAATTTTCATATTATAACACCTTAAGCATAGGTTGGTTTGATTTTTTCAACGTAGGCGATGTATTGGGTCTTGGCATCATCTTGTGATAAACCTTTTTTCTGTAATTTTTTTAAAAAAAAAATAAAAAGATTATATAATTAGTATAGTTTTAAAAAAATTTTAATATTAAAATATTGATATTTACGGTTGACCAGGCATCATGTTTGGCTCTAGCTTCAACTTGAACAGCCCATGGTTGTGCTATACAAAAAAAAAAAAATTATTTTAGTAAAAGAAACTTTTTTTTTTTTTTTTTTTTTTTTTTTTTTTCTCTTTTTTTCTTTTTAAACTATTACATACAAGTGTTGTTGTCACCACCGGTAGCTTGTTTGTATAAGGCATAGAGTTCTAATAATTCTTCATTTGATGGTTTGGTTTTGAAGGCTTTAACTTCAGCAGCGGCTTTTTCAAAGTTTTCCTATTGTATTAATATTATAATTAGTAAAAAAGAAAAGAATAAAAAAGATATACAAAGGTATAAAAACAAAAAAAAAACTTACGTTGAGTGACATTTTAGAATATAGTATTGTATTTAATTAACAAATGAAAAAAAAAATAAAAAAAAAAAATAGATTTTTTAATATTTTTTTTTTGAAAACAAAATTTAAAAAAAAAAATTAAAAAAAAATAAAATTTTAAAAATTAAAAAATTTTCAAAAAAAAATTTTGAACTTTCACAAAAATGGCGTAATAAATTTACTAAATAAATAGATAAATGATATTTATATTTTTCCCAAAGGTTTTTTATTAATATAATTTTAATCTGAACGTTTAGTTTTATTGTAAATTTAAATATAAAATATTTATATTGTTTTTTAAAAAAGATAATATTTGGGGTTTTTTTTTTGTTTTTTTTTTGGTTGGATATTATTTTTTTTTTTTTTTTTTTTTTTTTGTGTTAATTTTTTGATTGGATTTGTTTTGACTATTAAACTAATAATTGATATTTTTTATATTTGTCTTTTTTATTTTTGATAAAGAATAAAATGATACCACAGAATACAAAGCATATAGAAATACAATTAAAGAACCAAGAGTACCAGGGTTGAAAACTTGCGTTTTTATCATCACCGATAAAAGAGTCATTACTGGAGTCTATGCAGTTTCCAAAGATGTGACACTCTTTGTCGAAAGATGATCTAAAGTTAAGCACTGGATATAGGGTAGAGAATAGGTTGAAGCATAACATAATTACAGCTATCATTTTTGAAATTGCATTAACCAAATATAAATTATGTTTCGAATATACTTTAATATTAATAAGTTGAAGGACAAGAATTACCAAGCTACACACCATCGCTACAATTGTACATACAAAAGAAACAAAGAAAACATCTTGAGTTTCGAGAGCTTTTCCGTATGGTATATTATCAATATAGGGATTACTACAATTATTATTATTATTATTATTATTGATAGATAGGCTATTATTTTGATTGGATGGTGTATCTGTTAAATTGCTAATTTGAATATTTGCATATCTAAATAAATAAATTTGACCATTTGAAAAGTGAATTTTATACCAATAACCTATAATTAAAAAAATAAATATTAAATATTTAAATATATTATTTTTTATATTATTATTATATCTACACATACCTTGTATCGAAAGTGTAAGTAATATTAAAGGAATTAAAAAAACAATGATAGTAATTATATTTTTTTTTAATTTTTCCATTATTATAAAATATAAAATATCTAAAGATATATCATATGTGGTTTTTTTTTTTTTGTTTTTATTATTACTTCTTTTTATGTTATACACAATTACTTTATATATTAAAACATTAATATATAAAAATTTTAAATAACTTTTTTTTTTTTTTCTTAAAATTTTAAATTGATTTTATATTAAAATTTTAAATTAAAAAATAAAAAAAAATAATTGTGTGGTTGGTGTTTGTGTGGGTGTTGTGTGTGGGTAATAAAATAATATTGTGGTAATAATATTTTAATATTAAATTTACCTATCAAAATAAATAATAATTTCAGTTAAAAAGTCTAATTTTTAATAATATTAGAAATAAAAAAAAAAAATTTAGCTTTATAAATTTTTTATACAATAAATTTATTATAAAAAGTTTTAATTGGTAATTATTTTTATATATTATTCAATATTAGATTCGAAACGTGGTTGTACATTTAAAAATGGAAACATATTTGAAGATAAAGAGGTATACTTTCTATTTCGAGGGTAATGATTGGGATGGTTTTTTATCATTCCCAAATATTCTTCAGTAATAGTCTAAATATAGATTAAATAAAAAGCCATTAATATAAAACAATAAATATTATAAATATAAAAATAAAATAATGATTACCTGATATCTTGATATAAGCATATGATCACCAATTAATTTTTCAAAGTTGTTTTTATTAATTTCTGGACCAAAAGGTAATGGTAAAATAGAGGATTTAATGAACTGGGTAACTTCATTATTTTTTTGGCAAGATAATAGTAATGAAAGGCCTGAATGATTATTGTGGGGGTCAAATTCATCATCTTTTAAATGCTTTAAGTCGCTTGACACCATTGAATAGCCTCTGTTTAAATATTTCACTAATCTACCTTGATATCTAATATCCCCATTTAACATCCATGAGGACCTACTGAGAAAATTGCATTTATAATTTAAAGATTCCATGGATGTATATAGAGAATAAACATTCTCCCCATCAAAAGCTACTGAACTGGAGTTGACATCACTGCAAACTAAAATATGATTTTTATTTACATAGTTTCTAATTTAAAAAAAATAAAAAATTAATAAAATATTTGAAATAAAATATAATAATAGTTACATACTCTAGATGAAATTTAATATGTTTGTATGGATAATGTTTTGATAATACTATTGAGCCTGCTATTGTTTTGCTCATTGAATAATTATCCCAATCACCAATTTCTTTTAAATGATTAATGAATGAATTTAATCTTTCCAACATTTCAGACTCTGACAATGAAAAAAAGTATATATCGATGTCTGTTTCTTTGAATAGTTCCACACTGTCTGTCAAACACATTGTAACAAAACCACCTACCATCAAAGTATTATTCCAATTAAATGATTCATTGAACCTATTATGCGATTCTTTATTGAACAATTCAATGAACTTTTCTTTACACACTACAGATGGTTTACCAACTAGAGAATCCATATTTTCCTCACTCTTTAAAACAAATTGATCCTAGGTTTATAAAAAATAGAAAATAAATATTAATAATTAATATTTTATAAAATTGTAAATTTCTTTTTTATACTTACATCATAAGGCCATTTTTTATATTTAAATAAATCCAAATTATTATAAATATTAATTAAATAATCTTGATTATACTGTAGGTGAAAAATATCCTGTGATATTGATTTTTCATACATAAATGCAAAATAACTGTCGTGGTCATTTGCCAGTTTGATTAATTGATCTATTCTTGGTAATTGAACATTATTATTTAAAACTTTACTATTTAAAACCTTTTCTATCAAAACCATCGTACAATAAAATCCCAAAGGGGTTTTATCATCTTTACAGCTTTTTATAAACCCCTCAATAATCTCTATTGGTAAACTATTTAAAAATTTATCTAAATAGTTTTTATCCCTTTTGAAAAAAAATTAATATATTTTTAATTTTAAATTATTTATGTATAAATATTTACATTAAAATGAGCTCTCTAACTACACCATATAGAATGTTTTTTAGTGATGGTATTCTAACTTGAATGGGCCATTTTTTAATTTCGGTATAATAATTGTCATTGTCGTTACTGTCAGCTAATTGATCATCTTTATTTTTTTTATCATTTCTTTCTCCAAATTCTTTATTTGGCATGTTTCTATATTTGTTTCTAAACGTAACCAATGTATCATTTAAATCTTGTGAGGAGTATTCAAATCTTCTATCTACAGGTTCGTTTTCTTTTCCCTCGAAACAAATTACTGAATGCTTGTCAATATAGTTTGGTTCTGGTATTATTATTTTACATAGTTTATTTTGTTTCTTTTTATTTCTTTTATAAAATTCACAACTATAACTTGTATTGTTTTCATCTTTAAAAACTGATTTGTTTAATATACATATTGAATTAAAATACATTGCCAAAAATAACTTTTTTAAAAAAAAAAAAAAAAATTTAAGTAAAAAATAAATTTTCTAAAAACAAATAAATAAAAAAAATAATTACATCATTATTTTTTATAATATTTCTTAATATTTGAAAAGTTGAAAATGATCTGTCGTATTTCGAGATTGTAAATAAATGTGGAATTCTATTGTTGTTTTTACATATTGAGGTTTTTAAGAATTGAAGCGGATATCCCATTGAAACCAATGAAAACTGGGAGTAATTTTCAGAAAGATACTCCAAACTACCTTTGTCTACTCTTGATTTTGGCGGGATCTTTCCAAAAAAATTAAAATTTGATTTTTTGTATTGTTCAAATTCAAATGGATTTAAAATTGTTTTAATTTGATTTGTTTTCTCTTCTAAATTTAATTTTTCATTTAAAAATATTTGTTTTGCCTCTAAATATCTTGATTTTACTTGTTTAAAATATTCCTTTTCTTCATTTGTCATTTCAAATGTTATTACTAAATCTTCTACTAATATTTTATGTTTATATTCTTCATTTTCGATTGAATATGGACTATTATTAATATTATTTAATTTTAAATTTATCAAATTATCTTTTTGTTCGAATGTGTAAGTATTTTCTGCTTCATTATGTTCCTGCTGTGTTTGAGGTGACTGTGGTTCGGTAAATTCTTGTGATATCTGATTTTTAGTATTAATATTATTTATATTATTATTGTTATTATTATTTATATCAATATGCAATTCCTCTATTAAATAATCTTGAATTATTTTTTGATATTTTTCCATTATTATTTCTTTTATTAAAATAATATAAATTTTTGAATACTAAAATTATTTATTATAATAGCATTAAAAAAAAACATTTAGTTTTTATTATAATTAAAATTTTTAATTTTTAAAATAAGTTAATTGAATTGTTTTTTTTTTATTATTATTTTTTATAATTATTTGTTTAAAATTATTTTGATATTTTGAAATTTAAATGAAATGGTTGCATTTTTATAAAAAAAACAATGCAATTAATTTTATAATAATAATTTTAATAAAAATTTTTTTATTTTTTTTATTTTTTTTTTGTTTTAAATTAATTTTTAATTTCTTTTAGATTTATAATTATTATTTTTTTTTTTATTAATTTATTTTTTTTTTATTTTACATAAAAGGAAAATTAATTTTTTTTTTATTATTTTTTCAATGCATTTAATTAATTTTTTTTTTTAGTTTTTAATATATTTAAATCTATAATTCAAAAGTGTAATAACTCTTGATCAAAGATAAATAATTAAAATTTATAATTGCTTTAAATTGAACTTCATTTGGATTGGAAAACAAAAAACCAATGGTTTTAAAAAAAAGGTTTATAAAAATAACACACAACAAAATTATTTATTTTTATTTTTTTTATTTCATTATTTAAATTTTTATTTAATTTTTATTAAACCTTATTAATGATTTAAAATAATTAATAAATGAATACAAAGAATGAAATAAAAAAAAATTCTTGAATATTCGTGATTTTTTTATGTATTTATTTTAAAAAAGAAAATTGCACCGCTTATGGAACACACATACACCATATTAAAAAAATGAAATTTAAAAAAAAAATTTTAATTTTATTTTTTTTTTAAAATTTTTTTTTTTTTATTTTAAGGGTGATATTTTTTTTTTTTTTTTTTTATCATTAATAAATAAAAAATTACTTTTGTTTTAATATACGTATATAATATTTTATATATAATTTATCATATTAAATATAATATTTAAATCAAAAATCTAAAAAAATAAAATAAAAAAAAAAGAAAAGATAAAATGTCATCAAATAATTTAATTACTTTAAATAGATGGGTATTATCAGACACACATAAAGATATCGGATTTAAATTAGAGTTGGCCAATTTATTATCGGGTATTGCTTTAGCATGCAAAATTACAAATAATGGAATTAAAAGAGCTGGTTTCGAACAAAACTTTGGTTTGGCTGGTATTACAAATGTACACAGTGAAGATGTAAAGAAGCTTGATATTGTCGCTAATGATGCCTTTAAAATGGCATTAAAATCAACTCGGGAAGTTTTCTGCATGGTCTCTGAAGAGGAAGATAGTATCATCCCAGTTCCAGAATCACAAAGTGGTAATTTTGTTGTCACCTTCGATCCATTAGACGGTTCATCCAATTTAGATTGTAATGTTTCTGTTGGTTCTATTTTCGCTATTTGGCCAAAGGCTTCTACTGACCATAGTTTTTCAAATGCCGATGTATTAAGAAAAGGTCGTGAAATGATTGCTGCTGGTTATGCTCTTTATGGTTCAGCCACTATGTTAGTTTTAACATTAGGTCAAGGTGTTTACGGTTTTACTTTAGATAATTCAATTGGTGAATTTGTTTTAACCCATGTCGAAATGAGAATTAAATCAAAGTAATTATTTACAAGATATTAATAATATATAATAGTAAACAATATATTAACTTATTTTTTTATAGAGGCAATATTTATTCAATTAACGAAGGTAATTCAATTTATTGGGACAAGGCTACAAGTGAATACGTTAATGCCATTAAATCAGGTTCCAATGGTCGTTCTCCATATTCATCTAGATATATTGGTAGTATGGTTAGTGATGTTCATAGAACCCTTTTATATGGAGGTATTTTTATGTACCCAGCAGACTCAAAATCACCAAACGGTAAATTAAGATATCTTTATGAAGTAGGTCCACTTTCATTTATTATGGAGCAAGCTGGTGGTAAATCTTCAAACGGTAGTACTCCATGTTTAGATATTGTTCCAAATTCAATTCATCAAAGAGTACCTGTTTTCATGGGTTCACATGACTGTGTTACTGAATTAGAATCTTTCCATCAACAACATAAAAAATAAAATATAAATAATCAAATCCTTTTTAAAATAAAATTATATAAATTATATAATAATACAGGAGCAACTATAGTTTTTTTTAAATTTTATTATAAAAATATAAAATTATTTTTTACAAAAATAAAACAAAAAAAAAGTTTTTTTAAAATAAATAAATATAAAGTTTTTGTTTTATTATTTTTTTTAGAAAAATTATAAAATATATTTTATAATAAAATAAATATATTATTATATAGTTTTTTTTTTTTTTTTTCTTTTTTTTTTTTTTTTGATTTATATATATGTGTGTTTAATATATATAATTATACATTATTTTTTGAGTTTTAAAGTAGTTTGTGTTTAAGCATGTTCAGCACCATGTCTTTCATTATTGTTGTTTTTACTATGGCCGCTACTGCTGAAGAATGGTGATGGACATGGGCAGAAGAAATGAAGAACCATGAAAGCAATACCAATTGCAATGACAATAATACCAGCAGCTAAGAAGAAACCATGGTTTTCTAAAATTAATAAACCGAGAAGTGAAATGAAGCAACCTCTACCAAACCAATATGTGTAGAAACCAAATAATGAAACAACCTTTGATGGGAAAACGAATTCGAAAAGAACAATACTATAATTTAAATTTAGAATTAGTAACAATTTTTTTAAAGAAAAGACCTAATAATAAATTAATACTTACCAAACACCAAATAAGATAAAATATACACCGATAACGAAGGAAATGATTGTATGCCAGAAACTACCAGCAAAGATGTAAATACCACAAGCCAAAACAAAAAGACCTGCAAGAATTGATAAACAATTTAAGATGATTTTAGCGCCACCGCCTGACATTATTTTTTATATATGTATTTATTTATAAAACTAAAGAATAAACTATTATTTGAATTACTGTAATTATTTATATAAACAATTTAATTTTATTTATATAATTTAGAAAAAAGAAAATATTAATGAATGGTTTTTTTTTTTTTGTTTAATTTGATTGAGATAATAAAAAAAAAAAAAAATTATTATAATTTATTTATAAAATAATATAAAATATTTTAAATATATATTTTGAGTGGGTTAAATTTTCAGATGATTGTTGTAATAGGAAAGGGGTAAATATTTAAACAAATTTATATACAAAACAAACAGACGTAAAACAAGAACTTTTAAATTTACTATTTTAGTGTTTAGTAGAGTAATGAATGGGTGATGATATTATTGTTATTTATAAAATACAAAAAGATTAAAAAAAAATTATATTATTGTGTGTGTGTAATAATTATCAAATAAAATGAAAAAAAAAAAATTTTAAATAGCTTTTTTTTTTTTAAAAGAATAAAATTTAAAATAAAATAAAATTAAATAAAATAAAATAAAATAAAAAAAGTTATAATTACAATTGAGAGTTATAATATGTCAAAATATTATTTGAAAAAAATTTGTTTTATTTTTTTTTATTTTTTAAAATAAAAAATTATTTTTAAAATAGTTTTTTTTTTTTTTTTTTTTTTATATATAACCCAACTGTAATTTCAAATAAATTATTTTTTTGTTTTTTTTTTTTTATATTTTTTTATTAAAATAACTTTTGTGGTTATTAACAAAGTGGCAATGTCAAAAAGTCAGATTTTACGGTGTTTTTTTTTTTTGAAATTCTTCATTTTTTTTATTTTTGTTTATATTTAATTATAAACCTATTTTTTTTTATTTTTTATTTTTTTTTCTTTAAACTAAAATGTTTTTTTTCAAATAAAATTATAAAATAATAATAAAAATAATTAAAAAAATTATTCGTAATTATTTTTTTTTTTTTTTAATTTGGTTGTTTGTTTTAAAATAAAATGAAAAAAATAAATTTTATTATAATTGATTAAATAATTTTTTTTTCAAGTGTTTTTTTCTTTTGGTTATCTCATCATTTGATTATATATTTCCCCAATGTCAACATGTTGGAGCAAATAGAGTTTTAGACTAGTTATCAAAAAATAAAAAAGAAAATATCGTTTTTTTTTTTTTTTTTACTATTTATTAAAATTTCTAAAAATCTTTTACGTCTTTTTTTGAATTTTAAATATAAACGACCCCAGGATTAAAAGAGGGAATTGTCGATTCTTCTTTAAAATTTCAATTTGTTATTTCTTGTGTGCACCCTTGTGTTTAAACTTCTTATTTTTATAATTAATAAACTGAAACTGCTGCATAGATGTGAACTATACACCCAGATTATGGAGGGATAGCTGCACGTATGAGTGTTTCAAATCTTCACAAACAAACATCAACTAGTCTCGTTGAAACCGTCAAAATCCAATATGAATATATTAATTCAAAAACCAACTTACCA
>NW_003519376.1:87292-122440 GCF_000190715.1 Dictyostelium purpureum
TCTCTTCTATAAATTGGAGATCCAGATATTAAAACTATTCTATTTGCACCAGCTTCCCAATATAATAATTCGCCAGTATCATAATAAGATATACAATATTTATATTCTATTCTCCCAGATTGGGTTGAAATGAGTTCCCCCTCCCAGGTATCACCCTGAGAAAACTTTAACGGAAACGCTTTTTTTGGATCCCAGTTACCAAGTTGATCGCAATTCCCAGTAACTCTAATTTGTTGTCCAAATGGTACATGATATTTTAACTATAATAAAAATAAAAATAATAAATTAATATGGGGTTTTTATTTAATTTAAATAATAGTTATAAAATTTATAATAATTACCCAAAATCTTATTTTCGGAAGTGCGGCTTGACATTGCTTTAAATGCGCATTTAATTCATTCCATTTACCCACCCATATGCAACCTTGAGTATGATGATCACATTTTACGTTTAGTTCGGATAAATAGTTTAAAACTAACCAATTAGGGATCAATTGTTTATGAGTAACCGGTAATCTATCTGTTGGGCATTGTCTTCTAGTATTTAACCAACCCTGTAAACAAGGACCACAAAATGTATGACCACAGGGTGTAACAATTGGATCCTCTATAACACCCTTTCCAATTGGACAAATAAAATGTTGACTGACTCTATCTACAAATAAATCTTCTGCTCTGCACATCCAGTATATATTTATATTTTATAGTAATTGTTTTAATTGTAGTAGTTGTATATAATATTTTTAGATTGTTTTTATTTAAAAATAATTGTTTATTGTTTATTTGTTATTTATTATTTGTTATTTGTTATTTGTTATTTATTATTTATTGTTATTTATTAAAACTATAACTAAAAATAAAAATTAAATTATTTATATTTTGCGTTTATAATATAAACAAGTTTTACAAAAAAATTAGAAACCTAGATTTTAATAATTAAATTAAAAAAACTAATATTTAATTTAAAAATTTAATATAGATTTTTTTTAAATATATATCTAAAATTGATTAATGTACAGGCGAAAAAAAAAAAAAAAACAAAAAATAAAAATATATTATTTATTTTCTATTATTATTTACTTTCTATATTATTATTGTAATTATTATTTATATTATTTTTATTATTATTATTATTATCTATATTATTATAAATTTTATAATTAAACATATCAAAAATTAAATAAAAAAATAGGTGACAATTTTATAATAATTATATTAATTAAATTGAGCACCTTTTTTTATTTTTTTAATATTATTTATTATTATTTTATAGTTATCTATTTAGATTATTTTTTATAATTTAAAAATTGAAAAAAAATAAAAAAAAGATTTTTTACATAAAATTTATATTGTTAAATAGCTATAATAATAATAAATGAGAAGGGATATATATGAAACTATAGTATTTTGAATATTATTGTTTTGATATACATATATTGAAATAATATCTATTATTTTTTTTTATTTAATTGTAAAAAACAAATAAATGTAAAAAAAATATATATATAGTAAATAAAATAAAAAATGCTTTTTTTTTTGTATTCTTTTGTTATTTTATTTTATTAATTAAACAGGTATCGGAGTAAATAATAATCGATCCTATACTATATAATAAAAAAATAATATGATAAATAATTTAAAAAAAAAATTATAAAAAATTAAAAAAAAAATTAAAAAAAAAAAAAAAAAATATTTTTTTTAAATTTTTTTTTAATTATTTTTTTTTAAATTTTTTTAAAATTATTTCTTAATATATACATTTTAAATTAAAAAATAAATTCATTGATTATTATTTAAATGAATAAATTAATGAATAAATACATCTTTTATTTTATTTTATAATTTTAAAAAAATGATTGGGAATAGAAAAAAAAAAAATTAAAAAAAGATAATCTAAATAGTGATCACAAAAAAATAATATTCCAAAATAATAATGACAGTATCGTTGGATATGCTAATAAAAGCAACAATAAACAAATTTTCAATACAGCTTGGTATTTTCGATTATTACGTTATAAAATAAAAAATAGGTGATGGTTATTTTTTTCAACTAAAAATTATTGCTTTTAAAAAAAAAAAAGAATCAAAACCACAAAATTTATTCAGACATGATCCAAAATTTATTCAGACATGATCCAAAATTCAAGAATCCCAAAAAAAAAAAATTTTTGGATCTTTAATAAAGAGGTATACTTGAAAAAAAGTTACTTTTAAAAGTTTCTAAAAAAATAGGAAGATAATAATCCAATACTAAAAAACTTTGTGATCTGTTAGAAAAAAATCTTTTTTGTTCACACTATCCTTCATCTTTTATAGCATCGGGTTATATTTCAATTAGTCAAAATGAAATTATATTTTATTTTTAAATTTTTTTTTATTAAATCGGTCCACTTATAAAATTCTTTTTTTTTTTTTTTAATTAAATAATTTTAAAAATACATCATATTATAGTTTGTTTATTTAGGTTATTAATATAATAAAAAAGATAATAAAAAAGATAATAAAATAAATTTATAAATTGGTAATAATTGATTTGAATTGGATGGTGTATCTTCATCGTGGGAGGAATCTGTTGAATTGGAGTGTGGTGTTTGTGATGGTGATGGTGTTTGTGAAATGGTTGGTGATGGTGTTTGGGATGGTGAAGGTGTTTCAACGAAATAAACTGAGCCTTCAATTTCTGCAATCTTTTGTACGCTAGTGGTATTTTGATTATCGGTATATCTTATAGCTTTAATAGTAAAAGTGGTATTGGCTGGCATTACTGGGGTTGGACAAACTACAACATCACCTTTCTTTGAACGGTCGCAGAGATTATTACCATCTTTGTCTCTTAAATCTTTTGCAAGAGTGCTTTCATTATAAAAAATTTGGAAATAGCAGTCATTTAAGAAAGCACCTTCTATTGTTACAAAACCACCAATACTTGGTATAGCCGAGATATTGGTAAGTAAGGGTTTAACTAAAAACAATGATGAAACACTTTGGGTATCGGATATTACAGTAATATTGGTTTCGCCGGTGTTAATGGATGGTGGAACAGTTACTTTAATTACATTATTTGATAGGATAAAATCGGTAGAGTTTCCGTTGATGTAAATTTGAATATATTTTGAATCTGTGCCAATGTCATATGCAGTTATTTCGAGAGCTTCGTTTACTTGGGTAATATCTGAAATGGTTGGGGGGTTATAGGTAAATGCATTTGATAGTGTACCTACGGATTGCTTGGAGGTTTCAATAGTAACATTTTTTATTGAAATAAAACCGGTTGGGGAATCAAAAAAAACAGCACCAGCGGATGTGACAGCTAAATTGGAAATAGTATTACCACCGACTTTAACATTTACAGTATTACCAAAAAATATGCCGGTTATTGTAATTACTTGGGATTGAGTTGCATTCCAAACGGATGGGGAGATGGATTGAATGGTTGGGGAAACTACAATTGTATCTAATGGAGTTTTATAAGTAAAGCCAAGAGTGTCAGAAACTGTAAAAGTACATGGTCCTCCTGTTAATGAGATTGGTAAAAGAAAGTTCATTTGGGATGCAGAGCTATCGGGAGTTGGGGTTAAATTAATAGTGGAGGTATCGGTAACTGCAAGTTTGTAGTTACTTGATGGGGCAAGATTGGTTCCATAAAACCAGAAATAATGATTTTCATAATCTATACCATATAATTGAATTTGTGGAGTAGCATATTTGAAATCTCCAGTTACAGTGGCGGTAGTAGTAAATGTAAGGGTTGCTATAAATTTAGATGTGGCAGGTGTAAGTTTATCACTGAAAGGACCACATAAGGCTTGGGTAGCAGTTTGGGAAACTAATTTGCAAACCGAAGTACCTATTTTAATACTCGATATTGTAAGAAAATTATCACCATCAAAGGTAATTATTGATGATGCTCCGTATTGTGGTTGGGTAATGGCATTGATTTTGGGTTGACCATTTGCAAAGTTTATTAGAGTTAAAATTAAACCAATTAATAATAATTTCATTATTTATTATATTTCTTTTATTGTACTATACAAATTTATTATTTATTAATTTTACTATTTTATTTTTACAATATGTATGAAAAGATACAAATTAAATTAATGATCTGGAACATGTATAATTTTCAATTTATAAAAAAAAATTTTTGTTATAAAATAAAAAAAAAATAAAAAAAATAACTATATTTTTTTTTAAAAAATTTTTAAATTCACACAGCCACACCCCACAAACACCCACGGGTACCACAAAAAAAACCCCTTAATTAAATAATTTGGTGGTTTTTGAGTGGTTAAATTTGTAAAAATTATTTTTATTTTTTAAAAATAGCAGTTGGGTCCCCTAAAAAACGTGTAAAAAATACAATTATTTTATTTTTGTCATCAATGATTATTTAAAACAAATCGAAGTTTGTTCATTAACCGTTATTTTATAATGTATTTTATAAATTATCAATATATTAAAAAAAAATAAAAAAGGGTTAGAATTTTTAATTTCAGACCACTTTTAAATTAATGTAGTTGGGATATCAAAAAGAATCAAATCTTTAATTTTATCAAAAAATTTAATCTTGATTTCTTTTGTTTTTTGAATAAATCGAGAATTTTCAATGAAGAAATTGATTTCTTTAAATAATCTCAGTTATTAAAATAGTTTATTACTTTTGAAATAATAACTTATTTTTATCTATTATTTTCAAAAAAAAAAATAAAGAACTATATATACTTTATAAAGTATTTAAAAAAAAAAAAAAAAAAAAAAAAAAATTTATATTTTGTTTAGATTTATTTTTAAAAATAATAAGGATTAACACTTTTTGAAAATGAATTAAATTAAATAGAGAAATAAATATAAAGGTTTTTTTTATTTTTTTTATTTTTTTTTTTAAATATAAAAACAATGGAGTATTTGAGAACATTCCGTGATAAAATTAAAGGTAATATAAGTATTTATATAAAAAATTTTACTATTATTAATTATAATTTATTATTACTATTATTTTTATTGCAATAGTGTTTTTTGGAAAAGTTAAAGTTAGAGTAATATCTGTGGTCCACCCAGAACATAGAAAAATGGAAGATAATCAAAGGAACCCTATTCATGGGGAAAATAAATTTAATAGAGAGGAGCAGATAGAGGAAGAAAAAAAGACCATCCATTGAAATTTAAAAAATTTGCTATTCGGCGACATATGTCATATTTAAATCATTTTATTATAATTTAAAAAAAATAAAAAATTTAAAAAAAATAAAAAAATTGAAAAAAAAAAAAAGATTTTTTTTGAATTATTTAAATATTAATTTTTTTTTTTTTCATTTATATAATTTATAATAATACATATCCATAATGAATATTTCAAGATTTTGGGAAACAGGTAAAAAGATTGTTGCTGTAGGTAGAAATTATGCACAACACGCTAAAGAATTAGGTAATGAAGTACCATCAGAACCATTTTTCTTTTTAAAACCAACCTCAAGCTATTTACTTCAAGGAACTGGTGCTATTGAAATCCCAAATGAAAACTCTGATATTCACCACGAGGTCGAATTAGGCGTTGTTATTAGCAAAAAAGGAAGAGACATCGACATCAACTCTGCAATGGATTACGTTGGTGGTTATACATTAGCATTAGATATGACTTCAAGAGATCAACAAGCTATTGCTAAATCAAAGGTAAAACTTGAACTTTAATAAATCAATAATATAGTAATAATGATAATGCAAATAATTTTTACAATAATAATAATAATAGTAATAATATAGATAGTATAGATAATATGATTATAATAATGCAATGGTATTAATATTGAAATAATTATTAAAACAGGGTTTACCATGGTCAATCGCAAAAGGTTATGATACTTTTTGTCCAATTTCAGGATTCATCCCAAAAGATAAAATTAAAAATATTGACGATCTTGAATTATGGTTAAGCATAGATGGTCAAATAAAACAAAAAGGAAATACCAATCAAATGATTTTCAACGTTCCACATTTAATTCAATATATTAGTACTATTATGACATTAGAGGAAGGTGATTTAATTCTTACTGGTACACCATCTGGTGTTGGTCCAGTTAAACCAGGCCAAAAGGTTAAGTGTGGTATTACCGATGTTGCCGGAATGGAATTTGATGTCATTCAAAGAAAGAGAAACTAAATAAAATAAAATCGATCGAAAAGTTTTCATTTTTTTATAAATTAAAAAAAAATATAGTTTGGGTTTTAAACAAAAAAAATTAAAAAAATAAAAAAAATAATTAAATTTTTGGTAAATTTATTATTTATACTTCAAATCAAAAAATAATTATAAAAAGAAAGATACTGAATTTTTCATAAAAAGGAAATTATATAGTTATATCTATATTTGTTTATATGTATTTATTTAAAAAGTTTGATTTTTTTTAATGAAATATTTAGATAACCTCTATTAGCGTAGGTGTTGGCGGTGGAATAGTTGAATAGATGGGCTTAATTAGACCAATTTAAAAATCGTATTTACAGAGAATAACATAACCCAATGTTTGATTTGTGACGTAAAATGGGGCGATACTGAGAAAGAAGGAATAGACAAAAACCCCAATGCTTGTTTTGTAACTTTAAATGTTTCGATATTGAAAAAGAATGAATAGACAAGAACCCCAATGATTGATTTCTGATTTAAAAAATATTGATACTGAAAGAAAGAATAAACAGCCACTAAAAACGGTTGAAGTTGAAAAGGATAGAGCTAAAAAATATTAAAATTAAATATTAGTATCTTTTTTTTAAAAAATAATTATGTTAATATTAACATTATAGTTACCTTGAGCATAGACTTTAAATAGCACGTGTTGATAATGAAAGAGAAAGAGTTTAACTAAATATGAATTAAATATTAGTTTCTTTTTTATTTAAATATAATAATAATTATGTTAATATTATCATTTTAATTACCTTTAGAAGAAAAAAGAAGAACATGTGTTGGCGGAAAAAATGAAAAATTGGATTTAACTTAACCAAGAATTATATTTATATTAGTATCTTTTATATTCAAATATAATAATTATCTAAATATTATAATTATAGTTACCTTTAGAGTTATTTTGTTATATTTGATCGTGGGACATTTAGAATTATTCTGTAGATTTGAACTAGCGTGATACATTATTTCTTATGACAAATGTTGATAAAGATGATTGTTTCTGGATGATGTGGACGACTTTCTTAATTCCATCGATTTGAAACATTGAACGAAACGATTTTATTAATAATTTAGTCTTAATCTAGTTCTAATGAATGAAACATTGAATAAAGAATTTAAATTATTAATTTAACCACCATCAATTCAATATTGATCGATATCAATATAATCATTGTCATCTTCATCTTTATCCTCATTGTCCTATTAACCTTGAGCACTAGTTACTCTCTTCAATAAATTATAAAAATGAAATAAATTAATATATATTTTAATTATTTTGTATTGATATAAATTTTATGGATTACTTACTCTGATGTCAGTAAATGGTAATCTACAGTTTGGGCAGGTACGGTAGCTTTTGGACCATTCTTCAATACATATATAACAGAATCTATGGACGCATGCAATGGCTGCGAGTTCACTGGTCTCAATTTCGCTAAGACAAATTGTGCATTTGTCATCCCTTTCTAAACGAGCCCTTTCCAATCTTTCTTGTTCTGATCTTCTTTGTTCTTCTCTTAATTCTTTTTGAATTCTCTTTAACCTTTTTCTTTCTTCTTTTTCTCTTTCAATTTCTGCTCTTTCTTCTCTTTTTTGTTGTCTTTGGATGCTTCTCAATTTTGATTGTTCATATCTTTCTTTTGCCTCTATTTCTTTTTGAATTCTTTCTGATTTTCTTCTTTCGTATTCTTCTTTTATTTCTTGTTCTCTTTGAAGAATTTGATTTATTTGAATTCTTTCAATTTCTTCCCTTTCTCTGTAATTTTTTGATATTCTTTCAATTTCTCTTGCTCTTCTAATTTGGTCTAATTTTAATTTTTCTTCTCTTTCTCTCTCTACTCTTACTCTTTCCATTTCAAGTAAAATTTGATTGTCTCTATTTAAACTCTCTTCATCTTCGAGTTTATGTTTTTTTGAAATTGTTCTATCACAATTTATTACATTATCTAATTCCAATGGTCTTTTCTTCATTGGACTATTGCCAGTTGATGTGGATGCACCTGCAGAACTATTTCTGGATACTGGCTTTCTTAATTTCTTGGTTCTTGATAATGGTGATGGTGCAGAGACTGAGGCAGAGGCAGATGGTGGAGAGGCAGAGGCAGAGGCAGAGGTAGATGCAGATGGTGGAGAGGAAGATGATGCAGATGATGCTGGTGCAGATACAGCTGGAGCAGAGACTGGGGCAGATGGGGCAGAGACTGAGGCAGATGGGGCAAAGACTGAGGCAGATGGGGAAGATACGGATGGACCAGATGATGCTGATACAGAAGCGGATGGTGCAGAGGCAGATGCAGATGGGGTTGCTTGTATAGCTATATCATTTTTGATTGGGTCTTGGGTGTGGGTGCTATTAGTGTTGTTTCCAATGTTATTGCTATTGTATTTGTTATTATTACTGTTATTGTATTTCTTGTTATTAATAAAAAATGCTAATGAGAAACTAGCGATACCACATAAAAAGTAAAAAACAAGTTGTAAATCCATTTTTAAATATTAATTAAGTTGTAAATTATTTTAAAAATATAAAAAATTATTATTGTTATTATTAAAAATTATTATATGTGCTGAATATTATTATGAAAAAATAAAAATGTATGATTATTTGTATGTATATAAAATAATAAAGAAAAAAAAAAAAAAAAAAAAAAATTTTTAAAATACTATGAAAGAAAATTAAAAAAAAAAGTAAATTAAAAAAATAAAAAAATTTTAAACAGTGTTTAACGAAAAAGGAAAAAGTATAATAAAAAAAAAAAGAGATCATTTAACAAGAGTCTTTAATTCATATTGAAATATTCCTCTCTATTATTAAAGTTATAATAATAAATTGCTTCATTCAGATAAAAAAAAAAAAAAAAGAAATAAAATATTTTAAATTTTAATATTATATTTATAATATTATATTTTATAAGATTATAATTGTTTTATTTATTAAAATTAAATGATGGGTCAATTATGATCATCATTTAAATTATTTTCGATTTCAGAATGTAATTTTCCCGCTTCTTTTAATTGCTCTTTTAATTGTTCTTTTAATTGCTCTTTTAAATTTATATGTGATTGATATTTTTGTTGTGATTGAGGTTGTGGAGGTATTGATATATTTTGGTGGTTGGGCGATTGTTGTTGTTGTTGTTGTTGTGGTTGTTGACCATTAAAATTATTTTGTTTTTTTGGGGATGATAAAATATTATTATTATTATTATTATTTGATTTTTTCTTTCTTTCAGAGCCATCTAATTCAGGTGGATCGTGATTATGTTTACCACTATATGTGTTTATAAATTTCAAATCTTGTTGAATAACCTGTTTTTTAACTGGGCAAGATGGTTCGGCACATTTGAAATAGCTTTTTGGAAAAATACTGCCTTTGACCGCCTTTTGACCATATTTTCTCCATGAAAAACCATCATCTAAATGATCTATGCTTGATCCGGTTTCAATAACTAATTTTTTTGACCCTTTACCACTGTTGTAATTATTATTACTATTATTATTACCATTACCATTATTATTTATATCATTATCATCTTGATCTATAAATTCCTTTTCATCTTGGCTTGATTCTTTTTCATCATTATTATTTGCCATTGTGTCATCAGAGTCATTTATACTCTCTATACCTTCTGAAACTGATTTTCTAAATGCCTGTTGATCTGAAACAATACGAGTGGTTTGGGGAAACCCGTGACAATGTTCACCTTTATATACAATATTGTTTGTATTGGAACCATTTGATACTCTCTCAACTTGTTTTCTTACATTACAACCAGGATATGTACATTTATAATAATGTCTTGGATGTGAACTTCCTTTAACATTCTTTTGACCATACTTTCTCCATTGATAACCATCCGAAATAATATTAATTGAATTATTATTATTATTATTATTATTATTATTTACATTATTATTTACATTATTATTATTATCATTATTATTATTTATTTGATTTTGGTTTTGATTATTTACATTGATATTTTCTTCATTTTCATTTTTCTTTTGTTTTTTTACTTTTTGTTTTGTTTGTTGCTTTAATAATGATGGTGAGTTTAGAGTTAATTGTTGATCTAACACAGGTGGAGGTGATATCTTCTGTTGTGGTTGGGGAGGTGATGTATTTGCAGATGATGGTGGTGATGATGATGGTGATGGTGATGAAAGATCAATTGAGTTCTTTGGGGATACTTTATTTGATTTTGAATAGTAAGGGGATGAAATAATTTGTGGCATTGTTTTTGTGGTTGTTGCAACTGATATTTCATTACTAAGAATGTTATTATTACCCTTATCTTTAAATGTATTAAGATCTCTTTTAAATGGATTTGTTGGGATTGGTGGGAAGCTGTTATTATTATTATTATTATTAATATTATTATTAATATTATTATTAATGTTATTAATATTATTAATGTTATTATTATTATTTATATTTATAGAAACATTATTATTATTTAAAAAATTATTTATACTATTATTTATATTGGCATCATCTGTGTATGTATCAATTTTATTTGAGTTATTTTTTATTAATGATTCACTATCTAATAAATTTGAGATTTTGGTTTTATTATTTTTATCAATACTATTTTTATTGTTGGAATTGCCAAAACCATTACCCCTATATTTTGAATCTATTGTTTGTTCACTCTCTGAATATGATTCGTCCTCATCCTCTTCATCATCGTAATATTCATCCTCTTCGTCATTACTATTTTCCTCTATTTCTTCGTCACCTTTGGTCAAAAATGAAATCTGTTGCTTTTGGTTTATTATTTTTTTCAAATTGTTATTGTTATAATTATTAATATTACTATTATTGATATTATTACTATTGGTGTTATTTACATTTGATAATGAGCTTTGAGCTTTTATAATTTTTTCAATAGAGTCATCAAAATGTGTTGAGTTTTGGATATCTTGTTTTCTTTGTTCTTGGATTGCCATTAGTTTTTTTGTCATATATTTACTTAATTTAACCTGACCCCCATTATTATTTTCTTGGAAACTATTTGATTCTTTTTTAATTTTCGGTATTTTATTATCTATACTATTATCTATATTACCATTATTACCTATATTATCAAGTAAATCAAAACCATTATTATTTGAATTAAAACTGATAGATTTATCTGGTGAAATTGAAAGAATTGAAGTACTTCTTAGTTCTTGAATTGATGATTGGTTTTCTTTTAACGATTTATGGATTTTATGGAATAATACCAATTCTTTTTCATCATTGGTTCCAATTTGTTTTGCTGAATTAATAACAGTGTTTATAAATTCCCTATCATTGCTATTTAAATAATTATCTCGGTTTAATATATCTCTACCATTTCCATTATTTAAACTGTTATTATTAATATTATTAGTATTGTTGTTAACATTATTTATATTATTAATATTATTATTAATATTATTGTTGATATTATTATTATTATAATTATTATAATTATTATTATTATTAGTATTTGTATTATTAAAATTTAAAGAGGGTAGCCTATTTGAAAAATTGTTATTATTTGTTTCATTATTTTCATTATTGTCCAAAGAATACTGTGCCCCCATTTTTATTTTTTAGAAGAAACTATTATTTATATTATTTAAAGATTGTTGAGAGGCATCTACAGCACAAAAAATAAAAGATGTGAATAAACTAACTTGCTTATTTCATTAACTAAATAATAGTGACTATTCTATTGATTAAAATAAAAAATAAATATTTGTAATTTTATAAAACTATAGTGTGTGATCAAAAACTAAAAAAAAAAAAATTGAAATAAAATATAAAAATTAAATTTTATACACGCATGTCAACAAAACACAACAAATTGATAAAAAAAAATTGTTATATTTGTAGTTTATTATTTTTTTTTGTTTAATTAGCAAAAAATATAAAATAAAAGTTAAAAAAAAAATGGAAAAAAAACAAATTTAAAAAAAAATAAAAAAATAAAAATTATTTTTTAAAAAAAAAATTTTAAAAAAAACTATAATACAATTAATGTTGTGGTAATATTTTATTATTTTATTAATGTAGATTTTAAAAAATAAAATAGATTTTAAAAAAGGACAAAACAAAAAAAAAAATCTTTAATCTAATTAATTTGAATTTCTATCATCAAAAAATAATTAAATAAAATGGAATCTTTTATTAATTATTTTTAAACAAAAAAAAAATAAATAAAAAAATTTTAAAAATAATTAAAAAATAAAAATACACTAACACATGATACACTACATTTAGACAACAAATAAAAATGTATTTTAAAAAATTTGAACCCACACTCTAAACTCTTATAATAGGAAATTTATTATGTTTTTTTTATTGTTGTTTTTATAGTTATTGGTATTGTTGATATTAATATTATTATTTTTATTATTCTATTATTTTTTCAATACTATTATTTTTATTATTTATATCACTATTAATAATTTTGATTTTGGTTTTTTTTTTTTTTTTTTTATTGAAAATTTAATTTTAAATATATATGGATAAAAAAAAAACAAACAAAAAAAAAAAAGCAAAAAAATAAAAAAAAAAAAAACAAATAAATAATAAAAAATTAAAACAAATAAATAAATAAAATTGATAATATTATTAATACCCCCTTTGAACACTCTTTAAATATAAATTTCATAAATATAATATATATTCACCCACATAAAAAAAAAAAAAAAAGTGTTTTGGGTTTATGTAGAAAAATAAAGGGGAAGAAATAGAGTTTATGTGTTTTTGTGTGTTTATTTGTTTTGAGTTTTGTTAATTAAAATGTCTTGCCACTATGTCATACAAAGTGATTCAAAATTCTTTCTACAATTTTGGTCATGAATTTTTTTATTTAATAAATAATTAATTTTAAATTTAAATTTAAATTAAATAAATAGGTACAACAATAAATAACATTACTATTATTTTTTATTAATATTGATATTATTAATCCCAAAATACACACCTTTTAAAAGGTACCTTGGTGTTTTGTTATGTTTAGTTTTTTATGATTAATAAAAACTACTATTAACTACAACATAATTTAATGTTAAAAACATATGATTATTGGTGGGTGGCGTAGAGATTACGAATAAGAATTTTTCAATTATTATTGATATTGTCATTTTTTAAAAATCTTAGGAAATCAGGTGAATGTGGTTGTTTTTGTGAGTGGTGAGTGTTAATTAAAATTTTTAAAAAATGTATTTTTGTTTTTTTCTATGGATAAAATCGAAACAAAATTATTAACAAAAGGGAGCAAAAAAGAAATAATAAAATAAAAAGAGACAAAAAAAAAAAACAATTTTTAAAAAAAAAAAGTATATGCAACACCAACAATAGGGAATTAATTATTTCTATAACCTTAAAGTTTGGTTTTTTATGCCCTTGGGATATAAATATTAATAGTTGCTCCTAAAGTTTCCTTTTTTATTTTGTACCCTTTGTTTTTTTTTTTTTTTTTTTTTTTTTAATTGAAACAAAAAATTTATTTTATATATACAATTATGGGAATTTTTAATTAATTTTTAATTAATTTCCCCTATCTAAAAACCTAATTTTTAACAATCGAAATATGAAATGGCTTTGTGGTGGCAAAAAACCATTAAGTTAAACCCCTTTTCTTTTTTTTTTGGATTATGGAATTAAATGGGGCAAAAAAAATTTTATTTCCCCTTAAACCCTCTCGCGCCTTTTTTAAAAAAAAAAAAAGCCCCCCCCCCTCGGGCCCCCTTTTTTTGTAGAATTTTTAATAAAAAATTTTTTTTTTTTTTTATTTTTTTAAAAAAGGTTTTTTTTTTTACAACCCCCCCCTTTTTTTTTTTTCCTTTTCAAAAAAAGGTAGGAAATGGTTTTATTTTTTTTAACCCTTGGGGGTTTTTTTTTAAATTCTTTTAATTCCCCCTTTTAATTTAAAAAAGATTTTTTTAATTTTTTTTTCCTTCCCCCAAAAAAAAAAAAAAAAAAAAAAAAAAAAAAAAAAAAAAAAAAAAAAAAAAAAAAAAAAAAAATTAATTTTATAAAAATTATAAAAATTATAAAAATTATAAAAAAAAAAATTCTTTCAAAAAAACTAATTTGATTATTTAGATTTTTTTAATATATATGTGTAGTGTATATGTTTGGAAACTATCATCACTTATGAATCTATTTTATTTAAATTAATAATAAAACACACACTTTCGCCAATTATACTCTAACCCCCACAATATTACAAAAAGAGATATATTTTTCAGAGAATTAAAATAAAAATGATATTGAAATTATTTAATAAAACAAATAAAAATTTTCAATTACAATATGGAATAAAACACTTAACAACTACAAGTAACAATAACAATAATATATATACAAAAAATATTAGTAATTTAAATAATGATAAAATAGATACTGCTAGTAAAAATAATAACGATATAAAAAATATAGCAACTGTTTATGTTACAAATAAAAATATAGATAATAAAATAAATAGTAATGATAATAATATTTATAATAATAATAATAGTAATTTTTTAAAATTAAAAAGAGTTGTTGTGACAGGTATGGGCCTAGTGACACCCTTAGGTTGTGGATTAGATACTAATTGGAAAAGGCTAATAAATGGTGAAAGTGGTATTCAAAAATTAACAATCGACAACAGCAAAATCGATATACCTGCAAAAATTGCCGCCATGGTTCCAAAAGGAAGTGAAGAGGGCCAATTTGACCAACAAAAGATGGTTCCTTCCGATGTGCGTTTAGCAAGCTCAGATTTTATAAAATATGCAGTTGCTGCCTCAAATGAAGCAGTTCAAGATTCCGGTATTAGTGATGCATTAAAAGAGAATAAGGATTCATTACAAGAACGTACTGGCGTTTGCATAGGCTCAGGTACTGGTTCAATGGAGGAGATTATGGCTGCAACTGAAAAGATCTCTAAATACTCAAGTGGAACTGGGAAAGTATCTGCCTATTTTATTCCAAGAATACTTATAAACGAGGCATCCGGTATAGTTAGTATATTGCATAAAGCAAAGGGTCCAAATCTTTCAATTGTTAGTGCATGTGCTACAGGATCGCATTGTATTGGGGAATCCTTTAGGAAAATTAAATATGGCGAAGTAGATGTAATGATATGTGGTGGTACAGAAGCAAGTATCAATTCAGTTTCAATGGTAGGGTTCTCTAAAATGAAAGCACTTTCGACTAAATTCAACGATACACCAACTGAAAGCAGCAGACCATTCGATAAGAGAAGAGATGGATTTGTAATGGGCGAGGGTGCTGGTATTTTAGTGTTGGAAGAGTACGAGCATGCCATTGCTAGAGGTGCTAAAATATATTGCGAAGTTAAAGGCTATGGCTCATCTGGTGATGCCCATCATATATCTGCACCAAATAGTGACGGAAATGGTCCTTTTAGATCAATGACCCTAGCACTAAAAGAATCAGGTCTTGATGCCAGCGATATTGACTATTTCAATGCCCATGCCACATCAACACCTTTAGGAGATGGTATCGAATGTAAAGCAATTAAGGACTTTGTAAATCAAAATTCAATCCAAACAAGCAACAAACAAATTACAATGAGCTCAAATAAAGGTTCAATTGGTCATCTTTTGGGTGCAGCTGGTAGTGTAGAATCTATTTTTTCAATTTTATCACTTTACAATAACATTGCCCCACCAACTTTAAATTTAGAAGAACCCTCAGACGACTGTTTGGGTATTAACTTGGTGCCAAAAAGATCTCAACCAATGGAAATCAATCATGTATTAAAAAATTCATTTGGTTTTGGTGGAACAAACTGTTCTTTAATTTTTTCAAAAACCAAATAAACAAAACTATTTATTCGAACAAAAATAATAATTATTATTTATTGATAATTATTTATTAATAATTTAATTTTAAAAAAATAAAAAATTATTTATTTAAATTTTTTTTTTCGTTTTCGTTTTTTTTTTTTTTATTTTAATTTTTTTTCTTTTTTTTTTTTTTAAATTTTTTTTTTGCTTATCGTCTCATTTTTTTATTCTTTTTTTTTATTTTTATTTATAACAATTTAATTAAATTTTAAATATATCCAAAAAAAATGATTTCAGCATTACAATGGATACCAAAAGGTTCAGCCAACCCTTTCCCAAAGAAATTTGACCCAAATTCAGATGAAAAATTAGACGAAGAAGAATTAAAATCAATTCAAGACAATGAAGAAGTAGAGCCAACTAAAAAAGATAAAAAGAATAAAAATAAAGCACAACCACAAATAGACGGCAATGATAAAGAAATTTATGATAGATATAACTTTGATGACTATGACAGTGATGAAGAAGATGAATCAATGATGACAGAAGATGCAAAGAATGAAAAAACAGAAAAAGTTGGTTTAAAGTTTATTAATAGAGCCATGAAAGGTTTAATGTTTTATAAAGATTCAGATACAGATCCATATCTTCAAGATAAGGAAGAAGAAGATGCCGATGATATTGATGATATTGTTATTAGACCAACTGATTCAATTCTTATTACAGCAATTGCCACAGCCGATGATGAATACTCACATTTAGATATTATGGTTTATGAAGAAGATTGCGACAATCTCTATGTACATCACGATATTATTTTATCATCATTCCCAATTTCATTAGCATGGACCGATCAAAACCCAGCAAGTATTAATGAAAAAGGTTCATTTGTTGCCGTTGGTACTTTTGAACCAGGAATTGAAATTTGGGATTTAGATGTTATTGACAATTTAATTCCAACTGTTACATTAGGCGGTAAATTAGACGAAAAGAAAATCAGAGGTGTAAGTTTAAATATTTTTATTCCTTTTTTATTCATTTTTTATTTTATATATATTAATTCACTTTCATCTATTATTATAGAAACAAAAGAATATAAATAAATTTAAACCAAATAGTCATATAGATAGTGTTATTTCATTATCTTGGAATTCACAACAAAGAAACGTATTAGCAAGTGGTTCTGGTGATAAAACTGTTAAAGTATGGGATATTACAACTCAACAATGTTTAAATACATTCACTCATCACAAAGATAGAATTTCAGCATTACAATGGAATAGTCAAGAAAAAACAGCTCTTTTAGTTGGTTCACACGATAAATATGTTAGTATTGTAGATGTTAGATCACCAGATGCAGCTTATAAATGGTCAGTTAAAGGTGAAGTTGAATGTCTTCAATGGAATCCACATAATGCAAAAGAGTTTATTGTTGGTACCGATAATGGTACAGTAGTATCCTATGATGCTACATTAGGTCCAAATGCCAAACCAGTTTGGTCCGTTCAAGCTCACAGTTCAGGTGTTTCATCTTTTTCATATTGTCCAGGTCAAGCTGGTTTCTTTGCAACTGGTAGCAGTGATCACACACTTAAACTTTGGAAACTTGACAACAACAACCAAGTTTCACTTATTGAAGAGAAATCACTTCAAGAAGAGGTCTTTTCTGTTTCTTTCTTCCAAAACTCACCATTTATTTTAGCCATTGGTTCTGAAAGCCAAAGACCAAATATTATCGATACTAAAAAATTCATTTCAGTCCAAAATGCCTTTGGTTTCGAAAAACAAGAAGGTTCAAAAGAACCAGTTATTTTTACTAAACAAAATAGAAATCAAGAAGGTTATGAAGAAGATGATGGAGAAGATGAAGATGATGAAAGTTTCGAAGATGAAGAAGATGCAAGTTTCGGAGATGAAGAAGAGGAAGAAGAAGAAGAGCCAGTTAAACCAGTCAAACCAACCAAATCACAACAAAAATCAAAACCACAACAAAAACCAAAAACCACCCAACAAAAAAAACCAAATAAAAAAGTTGGAGATTCAGATGAAGAATAATGAATCTTTTTAAATCTTTTACCAAAAAAAAAAAATAAAATAAAAAAAATAAGCAAATAATTCAAAAATAGAAAAAAAAATATAAAAAAAAACCAATGACTTTAACCAAAAAAAGTAACCACCCCATTTATTCGTTTTATAATTTTATTTATTTATATCATTACTTTACACATAGTTTTTAATTTTTTTTTTTTAATTTTTTTTTTAAAAATTTTTTTTTAAATTTTTTCAATTTTTTCAATTTTTTTTTTTTAAATTTTTATTTTCAGGTCATTAGTTTTTTTATTTTGGTTACCCGATTTTAGATAATAATCATAATAATGGCACCAACTAAAGAGTTATCGAGTAAAGATCAAGCCGCTATTAAAAATATCTCAGTATGTATTATTGATCAAAAAAAAAATCAAAAAAAAAATAATTACGAAATTTCATACACATCACACACAACAATCCACCCCCACGGTTTATGATGTTATAGTTTTATTAATAAAAACTCATATATTATTTAGAAATTATTTGATGATAAAAAATATAAAAAAGGTTTAAAGGCATGTGATGCTTTCTTAAAAACCCATCCAGATAATGTCGATGCATCATGTTTCAAGTCATTAATTATTTATAATATGGATCAAAAAGAAGAAGCCCACGAAATTGCAAACAAAGCCATTAAATCAAACATGACAAGTTCAATTGCATGGCACACATTAGGTTTTCTTCATAGACAAGATAAAAACTATTTAGAAGCTGGTAAAGCTTTCAAAATGGCATCAAAAAATAATAAAGAAAGTTCACAAATCTTAAGAGATTTATCATCAATTCAATTATACGCAAGAGATTTAACTGGTTTAAAAGTAATTAACATCATTAAAATATCATCTTCATCATCATTAAAAATATTAATATTTTAATTATCTTTTAGGAAAGTTATGCAGCTTTATTAAAATTACAACCATCAATTAAAAGTCATTGGATTGGTTTAATTATCACTTATCATTTAATGGGTCAACAAAAAGCAGCTTTTTCAATTTTAGAAAAATTCTTTGATATTCTCGATGATAAAGAAAAGACAGGTCTTAGATACTCTGAATTACTCCTTTACAAATGTATGCTTCTCGATGAAATGCAAGAATACGACCAAGCCCTTAATATTTTAGTTAAAGAAGAAAAGATTATTTTAGATAAACTTTGGGCCAAGCAAAAGCAAGCTGAAATCTTAATGAAAAAGAATGAAAATCAAAAAGCTGAAACCATTTTAAGAAATTTAATTAAATTAAATCCAGATAATTTAAATGTTCATAAAAAACTTTGGGAATCAAAAAATATCAAAAGTGAAAATTTAGGTAAGAAATACATACAGCAGAATTAAAAGTTTATTAATAACATTTTTTACTAATTATAATCCATTTTTTATTATAGAAAATTTAGATCAAGAAAAAATTAATTTATTAAAAGATTTATATAAAGATTTAGAACAACAATATCCAAAGAGTGTTTTAATTCAAAAGATTCCATTGATGTTTTTACAAGACAAACAAGAATTTAGAGAACATTTAGTTAAATATTCAGGTAAATTCCTTACTAAAAACATTCCATCACTTTTCAACAGTCTCAAATGTTTATATAACAACAAGGATAAAGTTGAAGTTATCACCCAAGTTTTCTTGGATCATTTACAATCACTCAAAGATAACCAAACCCTTTCAGGTTCATCAGAAAAAGAATCTCCATCAACTATTTTATGGTGCTATTATTATCTTGGTCAACATTACGACAAATTAAATGACTTCAAAGAATCATTAGATTACATTGAACAAGGTATTAAACACACTCCAACCTGTTTAGATTTTTATGTTATTAAAGCTAAATTATATAAAGTAAATATTAAATAGTAGTAATAATAACATCAATTTAAATCAAGTTATTAATATTTTTTTTAATTTAGCATCAAGGTGATGTTCAAAGAGCTTTTGAAGAATATGATACTGCTCGTAAGTTAGATTTAGCTGATAGATATTTAAATACCAAATGTGCAAAATATGCTCTTAGAAACAACGACCCAGATACTGCCGAGGCTATCTTCTCTTTGATTAAAGATGAAAGTCAAACCCTTATGTTCAATATGAGCGAATTCCAAGTTATTTGGTACGAAAATGAATTAGGTGCTGCTTATTTAAGATCAGGTGATTATGCCAAAGCCTTAAAATTATTCAATTTAGTCGAAAAAGTAAGTTTATTTAATATTAAATATTTAATTTATATTTATATAGTTTTATTAATAATTTTTCTATTATAGCACTTTGGTGAATTTCTCGAAGATCAAATGGATTTCCACAACCATATTCAAAAGAAATTAACTTTAAGATCATATATTGAATTTTTAAGATGGGAAGATGTTGTATATCAAAACAAACCATACTTTGATACTGCCAAATTTGCTGCCAGAACCTTTTTAAATATTCAAAAGAAACCAGAATTTGTTCTACCATTAAAGAAGGTTCCAGCCATCGCTAAACCACCAGCTCCACCAAAATCAACCGAACCAAAGAAAGATCCATCAACTGGTTTAACCATTCCAGAAGATGACGATCCAAACGGCGAAAAATATTTAGCAAAACATATGAACGACTTATGGACACCAGCTTTAGTTTTTGTTGACAACCTTATTAAATTTGCTCCAAATGATATCGAAGGTCATTCTTTATCATGTCAAATTAATTTACAACAAAGTAAGTTTCATTATTTTTATTAATTATTTCAAAGGATAGGCCAGATTTATTAACTTTTTTATAATTATAGAGAAATATTTAGTTATATTAAAAACTTTATTAAAAATCAAATCGATCAATGAAAATAGTCCATTATATCACAAGAATTTAATGGAATTACTTATCCAAGTTTCAAAGGATACCGAAGTTTCAGCAATTGTTAAAGCTGCTATCGAAAAACAATTATCTTTAGCATCCGATACCAACTCACTTTTGGCTTTTAATCAATCATTTGCAGATAAACATAAAGACTCTGCTCAACACCGTTTCGTAGCTGGTGAAATTTTATACAAGCTTTCACCAGAATCAAAAGATAAAGCATTAGAATTAATTATGAATGTTAATGGTGAAACCAATTGGGAGCAATGTGTAAATAATCTTGAATCACTTTCAACCATATTACCAGATTCAGTTAAACAATATAAAGAGAAATTACATTCAATCTTCCCACTTGCCAATGCCTTCGCCGAAGAACAACAAAATTAAGTTGTTTTAAATTTAAAAAATAAAAAAAATTAATTAAATACTATATTAATAATTTAATAAATAATTATAATAGTTTAAATAATAAAAAATATAATTTATATAATAAAATATAAATGTATACAAAAAAAAAAAACTTTAATTTATTTATATATTTATTTATTTATTTAATATTTTTTCTTTTTATGAGTCTTTTTTACAACTTTTCTCTTTTTAAATCCGATACTACCTTCAGCATCGCCTGAACTCTTATCGCCACTTGAATAACCACTATCTTTTAATTTATTAGTTGCTTCTCTTACGGCTTGGGTAACTCTTTCGAGGAAAATTAATACGGTATCTTCTTGACATGGGAATTCATCTAATTTCTTTTTTAAAACAAATTCAATTCTTTGGTACATTTCGACGTCATATTGAGTGACCAAAGTAATAGCACGACCTGAATTACCTGCTCTAGCAGTTCTACCTACACGATGAATATATTCCTTTGAATTGGTTGGTACATCATAATTGATAACTAAATCGACCATTGGAATATCTAAACCTCTAGCAGCGACATCAGTAGCGACTAAAATTGATTTTGTACCTTGTTTAAATTTACTTAATGATGCTAAACGTTTAGCTTGATCCATATCACCGTTAATTGGAATAGCTGCCAAACCAAGGTTTCTTAACATGAGTGTGACTTTATTTGAACTGGCACATGTTGATGTGAAAATAATGGTTAGATTGCCTGCTAATTCATTGAGGATATATACAAGATAACATTCTTTATATTTGAATGGGATGAAAAGGTATTGTTGGATTAATGTATCGACGGTTTGGTATTTGGTTGCAACTTGAATTTTAACTGGATTAACTAAAGAGGCTCTTTGAAGTTTGGCAACTTTAGATGTCATGGTAGCTGAGAATAAAAATGTGTTTCTTTCTTTTGGAATAACCTTTAAAATATTATTAACTTCCTCTTCGAAATCTGCACCAAAAAGACGATCTGCTTCATCCATAATAAAGTATTTAATTGAACGTAAATTGAAACCTTTAGTATTTTCTAAATGAAAAATAATTCTACCTGGTGAACCAATGATGATATGTGGCTTTTTAGCAAGTTGTAAAGATTGAGTCATAGAGTCAATACCACCGACTAAAACACAGGTTTTGACACCAATAGTTGCTCCGAGTGCATTAAATTGTTCTGCAATTTGAAAAGCCAACTCTCTAGTTGGTGCAATACATAAACAAAAAATACCTTGAGGTTGTTCTAAAAGTTTTTGAAGTACTGGAATTACAAATGCACCAGTTTTACCAGAACCGGTCTGTGCTAAACCAATGATATCACGTCCTTTTAATGCCCATGGAATAGTTTCTCTTTGAATTTCTTTTGGTTTCTTAAATCCAGAACGGTAACATGCATCAATAATTTGTGGGTGAACTCCTAATGATTCGAATGTAACATGTTCATATTTCTTTTCCTCTTCTTCTTGATTTTTATAATTGCTATTGTTAATAAACTCTTGAATTTCTCTTTCTTCATCTTCCTTTTCTAATAACTCATCATCATCTAATATTTCTTCTTTTGATTGTTGTGTTTGTTGTTGTTGCTTTTTAACTGCTGGTGATTTAATGACAACTTGCTCTTCTTTATCTTCTTCCTCTTCTTCTTCAATGTTATTTTCTTCCTCTTCTTCTTCTCTTACAATTTTTTCTATTTTTTTAATTGGCTTTTTATTTTCATTAACAACTTTTTTTACAACTGTTTTTTTAACAATTGGTTTAGAATCTGTTTGTTTATTTGTAGTTGAGACTACTTTTTTAGTAGTTGATTTCTTTTTTATATCTGTTGTCATCCTATAACAGTTAATTGTATTTGAATGATTAAAATAAAAATTTAATAAATTTTAAAAAAAAAAAAAAAAAAAAATTTTTAAAAAAATAAATTTGTCGTTTTTCGGCTTTTTTTATTTCTTTTTTTTATTTTTCTTTTTCTTTTTTTTTATTTTAATATTTTTTCATAAATTTTATTTTATTTTATTTTTGTGAATATTTCTCTTTTTTTCATCTTTTCTAAAATATATATTTTATATATATACAATAAATATATAATAAAATGGATAAAAATAAACAACAAAACAATGATGAAAATATTAAAAAATTAACAAAAAATAAATATGACTCAAAAAAAGAAAAAACAGATAATTCAAAAATTTTCCACAATAGAAGTAGTAAAAAGAGAATCGAGAAATTAAAAAAGATTGAACATAGTAAGAAACCATTAACAATTAAATTAAATGAGATTGAAATCATCGAAAATAGATTAAAGGAAGAAGCACCAGCAAGAGGTACCAACCCATTAGCAAACTCACCATCAACAAATGCAACAAATGCAACATCCTCATCATCACAAGAATATAAAGTCGATTATCCATCAGCTACAATATTTAAAGATTTACCACTCTCTCAATTAACTCAAAAAGGTTTAACTGAATCAAAATTCTACAAATTAACTGATATTCAAAGAGCTTCACTTCCACACACTTTATGCGGTAGAGATATTTTAGGTGCTGCCAGAACTGGTTCAGGTAAAACTTTAGCATTTATTATTCCAGTAAGTAATTAATAAATAATAGGAATAGCTATAGTAATAGTAATATATATTAATATAATTATATTTATTTTATTAGGTTTTAGAAACTTTATGGAGAAATAGATGGAGTAGAAATGATGGTATTGGTGCAATTGTTTTATCACCAACTAGAGAATTAGCAATTCAAATTTTTGATGTTTTAAAATCAGTTGGTAAACATCATACATTTTCAGCAGGTTTACTTATTGGTGGTAGAAATGTTACACAAGAAAAAGAAAAAGTAAATGCTATGAACATTTTAATTGCAACACCAGGTAGATTATTACAACATATGGACGAAACTTATGGTTTTGATTGTAGTAATTTAAAGATGTTAGTATTGGATGAAGCAGATCGTATTTTAGATTTAGGTTTTTCAAAATCACTCAATTCAATCCTCGAAAATCTTCCAAAACAAAGACAAACACTTTTATTCTCAGCAACCCAAACCAAATCAGTTCGTGATTTAGTTAGACTTTCACTTAACGAGCCAGAATACATTTCAGTTTATGAAAAGGATATTATTACAGCACCACAAAATCTTACTCAAACTATCTGTATTATCCCATTAGAAATGAAATTAAATATGTTGTATTCATTCGTCAAGACCCATTTAACATCAAAAGTTATTGTATTCTTTGCATCATGTAAACAAATCAGATTTGTATATGAAACCTTTAGACTTTTAAATCCAGGTACATCTTTATTCCAATTACACGGTAAAATGAAACAATGGACACGTTTAGAGGTATTTGAAGATTTTTGTAAAAAGAAAGCAGGTGTTTTGTTTGCCACCGATATTGCTGCAAGAGGTTTAGATTTCCCAGAGGTTGAATGGGTTATTCAAGTTGATTGCCCAGATGATATCGAGACATATATTCATAGAATCGGTAGAACTGCAAGAAATAATGCTACAGGTCAAGCTATTACAATCCTTTTACCAAGCGAAAAAGAAGCTATGACTGCTTTATTAGAAAAACAAAAAATGAAATATGAAGTTTTAGAACCAAATCCAGAAAAATTAGTTTCAATCGATTCACAGTTAAGTGGTTTCTTATCTGAAAAAACCGAATTAAAATATTTAGCTCAAAAAGTAATTATAAATTTATTTACCTGCATATTTTAATATCATATAAATACTAATTAATTTTTAAAACTTTATTTTATTATCATTTAGTCATTTGTTTCATATTTAAGATCAGTTTATAGACAATCAAATAAAGAAATATTTAATATCGAAAAATTAAATATTGAAGATTTTTCTAAATCATTAGGTTTATTAGGTAAACCACAGATTTCATTTGGTAAATCAAGTGCAGATAAAAATAAATCATTTATTGTCGCAGATATTCAAAAGAAATTACAAGACCAAAAATCTAAAGGTGAAAAAGATAAAGATTCAGATATCGATAGTGATGCAGAGTTACCAGAAGAAGGTTCAGATGGTGAAATTGTTATTACAAATAATAAGAGACCACTTTCAAATATTGAAAAAACATTTTTACGTAAAAATGCTAATGTTTTCTCTGAAAACTATCAAAAACTTAGACATAAAGAAGATAACGAGGAGGATGATGAAGACTTTATGACAATTAAAAGAAAGGATCATAATGTTGATACATCAGATGTTCCAGAAAAACTTTCAAGAAAGGATCAAAAAGAAAAGAAATACTTGAACGATCCAAACAAATTAAAATTCCAAGAGTCTACTGCACTTCCAACCAATGGTGTTTTACCAACCTCATATTTAGAAAAAATTAGATCAGAAGTTAAACAAGGTGATGCTGAAGATAAAATTTTACAAAAAGAAAGATTAAAGAGAAGAAAATTAAAACTTCAAAGTAAAGAATTATCTCAATATAAAGATGGTGATGAAGAAGAATCAGTTGCTTATTTCGTACCACCTGGTGAAGATGATCCATATGAAAATAGTGATGATGAAGAAGAAAATAGCGATAATTCAGAAGACGAATCAGAAGAGGAAGAAGAAGAAGAAGAAAAAGTTAAACCACAAATCTCAAATAAAAAGAGAACCATTGAAGATCAAGAAGAATTAGCCCTTTCAATCTTGAAAAAGAATCGTTTAAATTAAATAAATAAAATATTTAAATTTAAATTAATTTTTTTTTTTTTTTTTTTTTTTTTTTTTTTTGATTTTTATTTTTTTTAAAATTAGATATTTTTGGGTTAAAATTTAATTAAAATAATTTTTTCTTTAAAATAACTTGTTGTTTTTGTTGATGTGTTTCTTGAATTTTTTAATAATTGTTTGTTGATGTGTTTCTTGAAATATTTTAATAGTTGTTTTTGTTTTTGTGTTTTTAAAACCTTTTTTTTATTTTTTTTAATTTTTATTTTTTTAATTTTTATTTTTATTTTTATTTTTTTTAATTTTTTCTTTTTTTTTTTTTTTTTTTGTTTTTTCATAACGATTATTTTTATTTATTTATTAATATTATATATATATATACCATTAAAAATGCAAATCCCATTATTTTTATGGAAAATCTATAAATATATTGTACATTTTTTTTCAAAAAAGTCAGAAATAGAAAGAATTTGTTATGACAATCAAATAAAGTCATTTGAAAAAACAAAACTTATAGAGGATAGCATAGAAAATTCAAAACAACTTATTAAAATAAAAACAGAAATGGAAAACGAATTTGACTCGGGCGATATTGCAATTAAAATTGTCGAAATTAAAAATTTTAATCAAGAGGTTTTAACATTTGATGCAACGTAAAAATTTCATTTAAATTTTCAAAAAAAAAAAAAAAAATTAAAAATTAAAAATACTTATATTTATTTATTTTTATTTATAAGAATTTTACCAAATTTAATATCAGCATTAGAACCAATTAGCTCATATCAAACATTTAAAAAAGTAATTAAAAACAAACAAAATGAACTCTATGATAACAAAAATCAAGAACATGAGGACATGCTAGAATTACTTTGGCAATCTCTTTCACCAAATGTTAGAAGAAGCGCAAGATTTAGTTCAGAATGGGGTGAATTAGGCTTTCAAGGTAAAGACCCAGCTACAGATTTTAGAGGTATGGGAATTTTGGGTTTAGAGAATTTAGTTTATTTATCTACAATTCATTCTGACAAAGCTAGAGATGCCTTAAACAATTCAAGATCAAAATGTCAATATCCATTTGCCATTACAGGAATTAATATAACAGCCTTAGTTTCAAAGTTAATGAAGATTTCAAGTTATAAGATTCATTTTTATAAAGTTGGTTCAAATATCGAACAATTTAATGAACTTTATGGTATTTATTTATTATAACTTATTAATTTTAAAAAACTAGATTTATACTTACAAATTTTATTTATTTTATAAAAAATTAGCAAGAATTTTTATTTCGTTTGACAGATATTACCAAAACAAAAACCCAGTTAATGTTATGAGTTTTGGTCCAATAATGAAGGATTTCGAAACATTATTAATGAAAGATTTCGAAATTAGTTCGTTGTATGACTAAATATAAATAAAAATAAATATGTAAAAAAAAATTATATAAGCAAATTAAACAAGGGTGTATAGGTTCAATATAATTATTTTTTTTTTAATTTTAATAATCATATATTAAAAAAAAAAAAAATTTGTCGTAGTTATTTATTTTTTTTTTCTTTAAAAAAAAATATTTGTATTCTTGGTTATATGGTTGGTAAAATAATTATGGATCTGGATCTGTTTATTATTGTTATTATCTCTTGTTATTGTAATTATTATTATTATTATTTTATTATATTATTTTCGGTCGATATCCCATTTACTCTCTCGTTTACTGGGAGTAATAGGAGCACTTAATATATTTGAGGATGGTAAAATATCATTGTTTGTTGTATTGGATGTTGTAGTTGTTGATGATGAGGTTATTGAGGTTATTGATGATGAATTTAATGTGGTTGTATTTGGTGGTGTTGGTATCGAAGAACTTGGAGTCGAGTTTGCGTTTAAGTTTGAATTTGGATTTGAACCATTTGGGTTTGATGGTGGCAATGAATTTGAAGATGATGCTCTGTTGTCATTACTACCTCTTGTATCTCTATCAATTCCTCTATCTAAAAATCTATCACGGTCGCGGTCTATAAATCTATCACGATCACGGTCAAGAATTCTATCACGATCACGGTCAATAATTCTATCACGATCAAGAATTCTATCGCGATCACCCATTCTTTCTCTATCACGGTCGATGTGTATTCTATCTCTTTCTCTTTCCTGCCATATGTCTCTATCACGATCACCTATTCTATCTCTATCACGGTCGATGTGCATTCTATCTCTCTCTCTTTCCCTATCTTGCCACATATCTCTATCTCTAAAATCTGACCTATAATCCCTGCTGTCCCTTATATCTCTGTCTCTATAGTCGTGTAATCTTGAATCACTACGGTCCCAATCTCTTTCACGATCGAGAATTCTGTCATTACGATCCCAGTCTCTTTCACGATCGAGCATTCTATCGGTACGATCGGCACCTCTATATGGTGGTCTTACTTCACGACTATCTCTGTATGGTGGTGGTCTTGATCTATTTCTGTCATAGTATGGGTCATTTCTAAAACCTCCTCCTATAGGCTGGGTAGATGATGATGGTGGGAGTGAAGAAGGTGGACGATCTCTATAATCTCTTTCGTATTCTAAACTACGACTTATATGTGATTGTGGAATTGGTGGATAATCATCTCTCCTGCCAACTGGTAATGGTGGAGGTCTTGATTTGTGATATGGGTCGATGTCACCCCTTCTGTCTAAATGATCTCTGCTACTATAAGGTGGGGCTGGTCTTCCATATCTTCTATCATTTCTATAATCATCGTGATCGTAGTAAGAATCTAAATGGTGATGTTTTGGTGGTGATATTCTTGAATCCAGTATTTCACCGGATGAATGTGGCTGTGGACTGTACATGTGGGTTGAACTATTTGAATTTGGTGGTTGGTGTGGTGTTGATGTTGATGAAGTTGTAGTTGTAGTTGATAATGAAATTGGTGTTGAAGTTTTATAATTACCATAAGGTGGTGGTTTCTGTACATCTATCATTCCATATGGATGATAGTAGGATTTTGGTAAAGGTGTAGTGCTAGTTGTTGATGTTGTTGTAGTTGAGCTTGATGATAAAAGAGGGTCTACCTTTCCACCATATAATGATGAAGCATAATAATCATCTACAAATCTTGTCGAGCTATTTGTGTATAAACCTGTAGCGTAGGGATCACTTATGCCTGCATACTTGTTTGCGTAATTTTCATAAATGCTACTGGTATTAGTGCTGCTTGTGCCTATAGATGAAAGATGAGTTTGAACTGGTGGAGAGTTTTGTTGTCTGATATCTGATGTGTCAATAGACCATGGTGATGGTTCTGATGAGACTCTATTTAATTTAGTGGTACCACCATTAGATTTGATAGGAGTAGTTGAAAAAATTGGTGGATCTTTATAATATGGCTTATCATCAATTGAAAATGAATCATTGGTTGTTGTTGTTGTGCTAGTGCTAGTTGATGTCGGTATCTTATTTGTGCCACTATTTGAAAGTTTAGTCTTGTTAGCTTGTGATGATGGTGGAGATGATAAAAGTGTTGTGGTTGTAGTGGTGGTAGTGGTTGTAATTGGAGATCTAAGTGGTGGGGATGATGGAACTGATGTTGGCTTTTTACTATTGGAAGAACCTGTAAAACCTATATTTTCATTTGAATTTTTTAAGCTGGATGATAAAGTAGTGGATGATGCTGAGCTAGATGTACTTGTAGATTTTGTAGAATTTGTTTCTTTTTTAACTGTTGTGCCATTTAACTTTTCTTTCTCTTTTTCTTTCTCTTTTTCCTTTTCTTTTTCTTTTTTTGCTTTTGGTGTGACTGGTTCTTCAATTTTCTTTAATCTTTTATGCTTTTTTTCTTTAACTTCGTCTTCGCTTTTACTACTAAAGCTAGAATCACTTAAATCAGAATCACTTGTGGCAATATCACTATCACTACTTTCGCTATCACTGACAACTCTACTCTTTCTTTTTCCGTTACTGCTGGCTTTCTTTTTTGAAGACGATGAAGATGATGAGGATGAATCCTTTTTACTACTTTTAGAACTTTTTGAATCTGTTGATTTACCCTTTTGCTTGCTACTGCTGCTATTACTGCTACTGCTGCCACTACTACTGCTGCCTGAGCCATTACTTGATTTCGATTTTGATTTTTTACTAGAATCCGATTTTGAACTGCCATTACCACTGCTACTGCTACTGTTGGTTGATTTCTTTTTGGCAATACTATTTTTAGAATCTAATGATGATTTTTTAGGCGTTGAAACTTTTTCATTTTCTGACTCACTACTTGAATCACTTTCTACATTTGAGTCATCTGAATAGTCATCCGATTCACTTTCTGATTCGCTCTCTGATGATGTAACGTCTTTGTTTCCATTTTTAATATATCTTAATGCAGCTTTATATGCCTTTTGCCATTGTTTGCTTTTTGGTTTGTTTTTCATTTGTGGATGTGATAAAAAATCTGTAACAGAATCTGGAGTTAACCATGCACTAATTTTAAAAATAAATTAATATTAAAGATTTTTTTTTATTTTTTTTTTTATAATGCCAATATACTTACTAATCATTACTTGAAAAAAAATGAAGCAGAATTATAGGACTATTTTTAGGTTGTGCTTTTCTAACGGCTGATGAAATTGATTTCGATGGATCATGGACTCTGGCTGGCCATTGGGGATATCCTGCATTCTTCCATAAACTACCTGACCATATCTAAAATTTGTACCAACAACATACTCTCCATTTCGACTTTTTTTCTCTTCCTTCATCTTTTATATATATATATATATATATAGCTAAATATATATTATTTTTTTAAATGATCTTTTATTCCTTTATATATAAACTAAAATATTTAAATTTCTTTTTTTTTAAAAAAAAAAAAAAAAAAAATTAAAATTTCTATCTCCTTTTCTCTTTTCTTTTCTAAATTTTTCTATTTAAAACTATTTAATAAGGTTATTAGTATATATAATCTAGTTTTTATGTGTATATTTTTAAAAATAATGGACAATAATAAGGAGGTTGAAAAAAAATTAAAAAATTAAAAAAAAAAAAAAAAAATAAAAAAAAAAAAAATAAAAAAAATTTTAAAAAAAATTAAAAAATAATTAAAAAAATTTTCTCTCTTTAATTTTTTATTATATCAAATATCTAATTAAAAAAACAAAACCACCACCACACAATAATATTATATTAATGATATTATATATTTGGTAATCATGAATGATTGATTTAGTTTTGTTTCTGGTGATACTTACAAAAGAGAAACAAAAAAATATATTAAAAAATAAAAAAAAATAAAATTTTTAAAAAAGAAATAATGGAAAACAAATGTATATATCTAAAAACCCATATTAAATAAAACTTACCATTAAATTAAGATATAGATAGTATGTGTTTTTCTTTTCCTTATATATATAGATAAATATATATAATAAAAATGAAAATAAATAAATAAATATGTTTTTTGTTTAAATTGTTATATGTATGGGATGGTGTGGTATGAAATATACTATAACACTTCACACACCGATCTTAAGATTTCCCTCTTTTTTATTATTTTCTTTTTTTTGTGTTTATTTAATGTTACAATGATTATTTTTATTATTTTTATTTTATTTTTTATAATTTTTTGTTATTATTATAATACTTTATTCATATATACACACACACTAAATATATATGAATAAATAAAATAAATATAAATGAAAGAAAAAAGAAAAAAAAATTAATTTGAAAAAAAAAAATAAAAAAAAAAAAATAAAAAATAAAAAAAAGTTTTTTTTTTAAAAAAAATTAAAAAAAAAAAAAAAAAATTTTAATTATAAATTGAACGTATAACTGAAATCTTTTAATAAAATAATTATAATAATAAAATCTATATAACTGATCTACTATTGAACTTTACAATTTATATTAATAAGATTATTCATAATGTATTCGCAAAGATTGGAAAATACATATCAATTTAATAAGAATTTAACAAATCATGATATTATAAAATATAGTTGTAATTGTGGCAAATCATATCACTTGACAGAGTTATATTATTGTATCAGTTGTTTAAAGACCAATTGCAAATTTTGTATTACAGAGGATATAGATTGCTATTATTGCCCAAATTGTTTAGAACATATATCATCAGCAGAGGCATCACTAAATGGAAATAGATGCAAGAAATGCTTTGAATGTCCAATGTGCTTCAATGTACTTACTTATTCAGCAAGCACAAACGCAAATGGTGTAGAAACATTCTTTTTAAATTGCACATTTTGTAAATGGAACTCAATCAACTCTGGTGAAAAAGAATTTAGATTCGACTCCCACAGTATTAAAGCAAAGAATGAAGAATCAGAAGCATATATACAGTTAAATAAAGTTTTAGAAATTGTCAATAAAGAATCAGCAGAGCTATCATCACTAAAAGATAAGAAAACTCTTACAAGAATTAAAATAGCACAGGCAATGAAGCAGTTCCTTGGTCAGCAATCGAAACATCAAAAACATAGCCAAAGAAAGAACTTTTTAAAGAGTGATGAACAACGATGGATTAACTCCTCAGTACCTGAACCATTGCCAGATAATAACCTACTCCCAAAGATTACACCAGGCTCATCATTATTAACAAATGCAAACATTAAAAAAGGTCTTACACCTATTACAACCGAAGATTCGGATAAAATGCAACAGGATAGAGTTCAATCGAGAATATTTAATAAAATAGAATCAACTTTACCAACCAATGAAAACAATACCCTATTTGATGATGCAGAAACAAAAGATCAATATGATGACGATTTAGATTTAGATCAATTAAACAAAATAGAGGATGCTGATGAAATCTCAACATTAGCCCAAAGACTCCACCAAATTCCAACTCAATCAAAATCTTTAAAGAAATTAGAACCACATCATAGACCACTATTAACTCGTAGATCAAAGAGATGTAAAAGATGTGATCGTTTATTAATCAAACCAGATGTTAACCCAGGAAAAACTGAATTCAAAAGACAACACTTCGCCTACTCTTATTTACCACGTATACACATTTCAAAGATTAATTGGATCGACAACGACTTATTCGAAATGTTTTTAGTATTCAACAATCCATTACACTCCCATCTCTTTATGAACTTCCCAATGGAAATTAAAGGTTCAATGATTTCATTAGATGATAATGCTCAATTGGTCGATCTCTATCAAAATGAAACTTTTATTGGTGGTCTTTTAGACGAAACCGACGATATGGAAAAAGAAGCTCACATTCAGCAACTAAAGAATTTAGAAGATGCCAGATATTTCATAGATAGAAAAGACAATAGATTAAAATTGCGTTTTATTGGTAAAGTTGGTGTTGAAAATTCAGTTTTTGACAATAATGGTCAAGACGAAGTTACACATTTAATTATTCACTTACCAGATCAATTACTATTAAATACTGACGAAAACACTATAAATGAAAAGAAATTCAATTCTAAATTTGAAAACATTAAAGTAAGTATTTATTTCAATGACTTTACAAATATAATTTTTACTAATACTTTAATAATTCACTAGTTTACCATTTGCTTAGAGTTTTCAACAAAATCATTAACTTTAAATAATAATAATAATAGTAGTAGTAATATAGCATCGACCACACCAAAAGATGAAAACGATAACACCCCATTAGGATCAAGTGGTACTTTACAACCACCATCAGAATCAGCTTCACAAAAAACACTTTTAAAAATACTATTTGATATTCCTTCAAAAAATTTTACAAATACCCAATTATAAAACAATAAAAGGAAAATAAAAATCCTCGATAACTTTTTATTTAATATAATACACTTTTTTTCAAATTTTTTTTAATAATAGTAACTTTTTTTGCTAAAACTTTATTTAAATAATGTCAATTTTTTGATAAATTTAGGTCAGGGATTGAAAAATCTTTAGTTGAAAATGACTCTCCACATCCACATGTATTGGTTGCATTTGGATTAATAAAAATAAATTCTTTTTTAATTGGTTCCTCTATATAATCCATCTCTGTACCTATAACTGATAGTAATGCTTTGGAATCTACTATAATATTTATATCTAAAGTAATTTATATTAGTTATTGATGATCTTAATTTGAAAACTACCTATACCTATATAAATTCTAAAACTATACCTTTATCTGCGACAACAGTTTCATCAAATTTGTTTTTTGTAGTTGCAAAATCTAATGTATATGACATTCCTGAACACCCTCTTTGTTTAACACCTAATCTTAATCCAATACAATTATCTATTTTATTATCTTTCATAATTTCTTTAACTCTCTTAATAGCTGAATCGGTCTGTATAAGTTTAAGAATATTAATATTTTATAAAAAGTAATAATGCAATAAAATTCTTGATGACTTTTTTTTTTTTAAAAAAAAAAAGAAATTTTTATAAAAGAAATCCTACCATTGAAAAAATAGCCTTTTTTGAAGGTTTTCCTAATCTAACAACACCTGAAATTGACATTCTTTATATTTTATTATATTTTACAAGTATTAAATTATTTATTTAATTATTTATTATATTAATTTACTCTATATTTATTAACTATATTATTAGCTTTATTTATTGTATATATTATTAATTATATATTTCTTTTTATTATATTAATATTTTTAAAAAATCTAATTAAATAAAATAAAAACACAATAAACGACAATTATGTGTAAAAAAAAACAAAAAAAAATGAAAATTTTATTTATTTTTCTTTTTTAAATTTTTTTTTTTTTTTTTTTTTTTTTTTTTTTTTTTTTTTATAATTTTATTTTTTAAATTAACTAAAATAATCGTAACAATGATGTGTTGAAGAATTAAATTAAATTGTTTTTTTTTTTTAAATTTCCCCCTTATTTATTAACATAAAGGGAATATGGTTTAAACAAAAAAAAGTGGGTTAAAAAATTTTTTTGTTTTTCCGATTTTTTTTTTTTTTTGGGGAATCCTAATTAATTAAAATTTTTTTTTTTTTTAAAAAAAAAAAAAATAAGTTTTTTTATTTATTTAATTATTATTTAGTTATTGATTGATTAATTGATTAAACCATAAATAAAGGAAATGGTGAAAATTAAAGAGATATAAAAAATTTAATTAATAATGGATTACGGGAGAATTTTTTAAAAAGAAAAAATTTTTGAGGTGTGTCAAAAAATGAAAAAAAAAGGGGTGGGG
>NW_003519377.1:0-15308 GCF_000190715.1 Dictyostelium purpureum
GTCTAAAAATTTAGGACTCTGTTTTCAAAACGAATCTTCTAAAAATAAAAAAAATAATTATAAATAAAAAACAATTTTTAAAAATAAATAGATCGCATCATGGAGGTCTAAAATTTCAAAAAAAAAAAAAAAAATAATTTCCCAGTGGCGTTTTTTTTTTAATTTTTCGAAAATTTTTAAAAAAATTAATATGAGAAATAATTTTTAATCACAATGGACAACTAATTTGGGGAATAATAATTTTTATGGAACAAAAAATATAATAAAAATTATATAATATGGTGCAACGATATTTTCAATGGAATCATGAATTATGAAATGATGCATAATTTAGTCAGAAAATTTAATTTTTTTTTTTTTATTTTAATTTAATTTAATTTAATTTTTTTTTATTTTTATTTTATTTTTTTATTTTTAATTTTTTTTTAATTAATTTATATCAGTGTTTATTTATTATATTTAATATTTATTTATTTACCTAAACACCTATTCACCTATTTACATTTTTACCTCTTAATTATTTATATATATAGTTTTTATATGTGTTAGTTAAAAATGATAGAACAGGAATCAGAACAAATATTAAAAAAAGATAGTAATAATAACTATATCGATAATAATAATAGCAATAGTTACAGTAATAATAATATTAATAAAAACCATAATATAAATTTTAATAATATAAAATTTAAAAACACATTAGTATTAAGAAAAGATATAATTAGAGATAGATTTGAAAATTATTATTTTCCAAATCAGTTGGAGGGTTATATTGATAAATTGGAATATCATAGTGCAATTTCAAATATTAATAGCTTTAAATCAAATTCATTAATAAAATTCAACCTATCAATATTTATATCATCCTTAACAATTGTTTCATTCATTATTCAGTTAGTTTATTTTAGTTTAAAAGACCCACTCTATTTTATTCATTTTTGTGTTTTATATTTTTCTTTAATAGTATTATTTTATATTATAATTAAAACATTAACATTCTATAAATTTAAAAGAGTATGTAATTTTAATAAAAAATAATAATATTATAATAATACTTATTCTCTCTCTCTCTCTACATTAATAATAAATTTATTTGTATACAAAAAAAGTATATACACGATATAGATATATTATTTCTAGGAATAAATGAAACTTTCGAAAAGCAATTCAGCATCACATTTGTACCTATTTTTCATAAAACATTTAAGCTTTCAATTGCTTCAATAGTTTTAAGTATATTTATTTCAAATACCTGTGTAGAGTTATCCCAAATAGAGATCCAATATCCAAGTATTCCACATATAACAAATTCTTCAAAAAGCATGACAGCTTTAGATATCGATGGGGCTAATAGCATAATTGGTGGAAATACTAGCTTTGATATTGTCGGTAACACATCATTAGCTAATAGTCCTTTTACACATTTAGTATAAAAAAAAAACCAAATAAAATAAAATAATAATTACAAACAATAAAATAAATAAAATATTAACCATTTTTCCCTTTCTTTTACAATCTAATAAAACTGGTACTAATGATAAATATATCGGAATTATTTATTTTTACTAATAAAATAAATAACATTATTATTATTTTTTTTTTTTTTTTTTTTTTCACCATTTTTCACCAATTTTTTTAATCTATATTTTTTTTTTTATTTATTCATTTTTATTTGGTTATTATTTTCATTTTTTATATATCATTCTAGTATTTTAATTATAACATATAAATGGTTTTTTATATTTGTTTATTTTATTTTAAATTCAGATCTACATTATTTTTTTTTATTTTTTTTTATTTTGACACCATTAAAGACAACACCCAGATCTCTATTTTTTACATTAATTGCAACCCCACACAACTATATAATTATTTGCTCATTGGGATACTAGTTTTTTACAGTTTTTATATTTTGTTTAATTAATAAAAATAATTAATATTATATTAAATTTTATTGGAAAAAAAAAGAAAAAAAAAACAAACCAAATTTTTTTTTTTTTTTTTTTAAATTATTACCCCCCCCCTTAAAAACCCAAAAAAAAAAAAAGGGGGGGGAATTTTGATAGCACCCCCCTTGGGGGGGTCCCCCCCCCCCCCTTTTCCCCCTTAATTAAAAATTTATAAAAGAAATAACTATAATATAGAAATGATTAAAAATCATAGTTTAATAAATAATATAGATAAAATAAACACCTCACAAAATAATGAAACAGGTGCATATAGAATAATAAATAATAGTGATGGTACAGAAAACATTTTAATAGGTGGAGAAAGTAATTTAAATAATAATAATGGTAATAAAGACTCAATGTTAAAATCATTTAATAAAAATGACCAAGATAATCAAATACAATTAAAAGAAAAATATTATTTAAAAAAAGAAAATGGTAATTCATTTTCAACCCTATTACCAAATGAGCTGATGCCATTTTTCACATTCTCTGATTATCATAATTTAATTACTAGTATAAACAATTACAAATCACCTTCAAACAATTTTTTTATAGTAATGATTGTATTTGAATCACTTTTGTTTTTAATTTCAACTGGTCTGGGTTTATATTTTCTATCAACTGCAAATACTGGTAGATCAATTGCAATAGGTTTATTTTTATTAGTTTTATCAATTTTAACTCTGGTAGGCTGCAGCTATACTTATTTTAGAAAATCAAAAATGGTAATTATATTATATTTAATAATATTAATATATGTATACTCATTTTTTTTAATATTCGTATAGTCAATAGATGATATTGGTGATTTTTATACAAAATTAAATAAAAAATATGAATCAAAAAATTTAAAATTTACTGGGGTCTTTTCTAAAAAAGTATATCCAAAATTAGGAGATAATTATTACCAAGTAGAGAACAATGAGGTAATAATCGAGTATCCAAAGATCTATAATGCTCAAGGAGTCCTACTATACAATTTAAATACTGGTGTAGCACAATATTTAAAAATAGAATCCAATGATAATAATGATAAAGAAAACGAAAAAATTCCATTACTTTCACCATCATCCTCAATTAATAATCAAAAATTATAATAATAACAAAAAACAACAACCTCAATCTCAACAAAAATAAAAGGAAAAAAGAATGAAGAAAAAAAATAATTATATATTTGTTTTAAAAAAATATTATTTTATTTGTTTAATAAAACTATAATTTTATATAAATATACATTATATAACTATATAAAATTAAATATTATAGAATTTTAAATAATGTATTTGTAGTACTATTAATATTTTATTTTAATTTATATTTAATATTATATTTATTATTATTACTATTACTATATATTATATTATATTTTACTTTAAATTATTTATTTTGAAGAATGACCATGTTTCTTTTTGCTATCTTCAATTGATTTATAATAAAGGGTACCAAATACTAAAAGAGTACCAATCCATTGGGTATTAGTTAATGGATGGAGGTAAATAAGAGTTGAAAGTACAATTGAAACCATTTGTCTAGTGACCATAATAGTTGAGAAAATTAATGCACCAAATTCTTTAATGGTGAAATAAATAACCATTTGACCTAAACTTGCACATGCTGATAACATTGTTGAATCGAAAAATACACCATCATGAGTTGAAATAAATTGCATTGCTGGGAATAATCTACCATTAATAATTAAAATTAAAACTGAAATAATTGATGAACAACCATTAACATAAATCATTTGATCATAAGTACTCACTAAAAAAAAAAAAAAAAAAAAAAATAGTTAATATTGACCCTATAACAACAAATATGATAACCTAAAACTTACTAGTATAACCTTTGAACATTTTTTCTTGGAAAGTACTGGTAAAACTATCGAAAAACATATAAGCACACATTAAAAGGATACCATATGAAGTGTTATCACCGCCACCAGTTGAAATTTTCTAAATAATAAAAACAAAATGATTAATCATATATTTATACTTTTGTTATTGTTTAAATAATAAATTAAAAACCTACACCAGTTAAAAAGAAAATCATACAACCAGTTGTAATTGTTAAAGCAATAGCATAATCTTTTAAACCATATTTTTTACCACTAATAAAAGTACCAACTAACATAACTGGTAACATTTTACCACATTTACCTAAAGTTTGGGTTGGGAAATTAACGTATTTGAGGGCTTCGTATTGACACCATGTAGCGCAGAAATTTGAAAGTGCAACACCAAAATATTTATGAATTGGAGCAACATTCTTTAATGATTCACCTCTTCTAACTACAATAACAACTGCCATTAAAGCTGCAAAAACACGATTTGAAAGTACAAGAAAAGTTGAATCTGTAAAATATTCTTCTGATCCGTCTTGACTTTTATATGGAACACCCATTAAACGTTCTTGAAGAATACCATAAATTAAAAAGAAACCCATAATACCAAGAGTTGATAATGCTAATTTAGTATTATATCCTAATGCAGTTTTATTTTCATTATTTGGATTATTTGTAGTAGTTGTTGTATTTGAATTACTTATTTCATTTGAAATTTCTAAATTATAATTATTAAATTTGTGATATTAGTATTTATACATATAAAAAAAAAAAATTGTATATCTATGACATCATCGTAAAAAATTATTTCCTCCTATTTTTTTAATTTATTTTTATTTTCAAAAATTTGTTTAATACATACCAACTTTAGTTTCGGAACCCATGATTAAATTTTAAGAATGAGTTTTATTTTATATATTTAATTAATTAATTTATTTATTTATTTATTTATTTATTTATTTATTTACAGTATTATTATTTTTTTATCTATTATTGAAAATAAAATGCGCGCGCAATACATAAAAATATTATTTATTAAAATATAATAATTGTTTTTTTTTTTAAATTTTAAATATATCAATATTTTAATTTTATTTATAAAAGAATTTTAAATTTTAAAATTATAATTATAAAAAAAGGAAAAGAGAATAAAGGAATTATAAAATTAAAAAATAAAAAAATAAAAAAATAAAAAAAAAAAAGAAATAAAAAAAATAATTTTTTAAAAATCTAAAATTTTTTTTTTTTTTTTTTAAAATAATTATTTTAGTTTTGAAAAATTTCCGCTAGCATAGCATGAACAAAAAGAAAATTAAAAATAAAACTATAACTACTTTTCGAAAATTATTAAAAAAAAAAAAAAAAAATCTTTGGTGTTTTTTTTTTTTTTTTGTTTGCGAACAGTTAAATAATTCCATAGATCTTTTTTGAAATCTTTAAAAATTGGTTATTTAAAAAATTAAATAAATTATATTATAAAAAAAAAAAAATTTGGCACACGGTCATATTTCCAAAACTTTCAGAATGTAAAATTATTTAAATTTTATTATTATTTATGGTAATTTAATAGACTGATTAAAATTAAAATAGTTTGTTGGGTCATATTTTAATTTAATAGATTGAAGTTTTTTGTAATGTTCAATTCCATAGTATGAGCTTTCCCAATTCGTAACTTGGTCATCTGGATAGTTTTGATAGATATGTTCACCAATCGAATTGATATGATCGTCAATTAATTTTCTCCATGAGTTAAAACATTGATCGTTATCCTTTTCTATATAATTACACATAAATACTACACTCCATCTTGCTTTTCTGTGGATATAGGCCGATTCATCTGTATCTACTTTGGATGTTTGGCCACCATGGTAATATAAAGTACAACTGAAGCTTGAATAGATATCGGGTACTGTCATTTCATCAGTTGATTGTGGTACAGATTTCATAATGGTTTTAATTGCATCAATTGATTCGGGTGTGAGGTCTTTATTGATACGACATTTTGTGAATGCACGGTTATTTTGATTTGGTTCAATTAAAAATAATCTTAAAATGTCATTAAGTGATTTTTGAACTTGTAAATATGATGTTTTTTCACATACAACATTGCCTTTGAGTAAACCTAATAATTCTAAAAAGTATTTTTCACCTTCATCCGGTTTACCATTATAAAAATATGTGATTTTTGCTAAATAGGGTGGTGGTGACTGTGGTTTATTTATATTATTACTGTTATCCTGTTGTTTTGTTTGAAATCTATAGCTTTTTCTAAAATCTATTGAAATATATATTAATGTATCCATTGTTTTTGTAAAGTTGTTTATTAAATCCAAGTTTTCATAAAATGATTCTGGTGAAATTTTAATTATATTAAAGTATAACAATGGTTCTATTGGATATAGTTGAAATGTAACATCGAGTAATATTGCAAACCCTGAATGACCAGCACCTCTTAAGGCCCAAAATAAATCTACATTTTCAGTTTTTGAACAGGTTATAATTGATTCATCTGCTAGCATTACCGTCATTTCCAATACACAATCACTTGCAGTTCCCCATTTTGGTGCTAAATAATTACTTCCACCGCCCAATACAAGACCACCAACACACACATCGCCACATCCACCTCCTGGACATGCTAATCCTTTTTCTGTTACTATTTTATAAAAATCGAAATATTTTACTGCACTATTACACTTGATTTTTGCTTTATCTATATTAAACTCTAAAACTCTATTTAGCTCGCTCATGTCTATATTGACCGAATCATCTTGTATAGATTCGTTTATGCAGCTATGCCCACTATTTCTTATTGACACACCTTTATTAATTGATTTTGCATATTTTAAAGCGTTTCTAATATCATCATAACTGAAAACTTTAATATAACAAAATGGGTTTTTTACATATAAGCCATTTTGATTATTACTATAATAATTTTTATTTTCTGAATGTTTAACAATTATTAATTTATCCATTATTTGTTAAATTAAAAAAATTAAAATGAAATAAAATTAATCAAAAAAAAATAAAAAAATAAAATTTTTTAATTTGCAAAAAAAAAAAAAAAAAAATATATATTAAAAATTAAAAAAAAACCCAAATTGGGTGTGTGTTATTTAAATTTTATTTTTTACCTTTTAATCTTAACCATATGATCACCGTCATTATTTTTATTGTTTATATATAGATCATCGAGATGGTTATTATTACTGGCACTGTTTTGTTTAATGAATGAAAGGAAGAAATCGTCTGAAATCAGTTCATTTTCTTCGGTGGCTAATGTCGATAACATTTCCACATTTAAATTGATGTCCCCGTTGGTTTCGAACGATTGAAATTCACCCACCTCTATAACAGCTCCTATGATAAAATCGTCATTATCATTTATAATATTCTCTTTTGAATTTATTTCTTTATTATAAATTTCTGTTCCTTTGATTGATTTGATGGTTTCTGCAATCATATCTTTCTGGTTTAAAGAATCTATAAAGTTTTTAAATATTGATGCTTTTAAAATATTTTTGTTAGTATTTTTTAAATTTTTATTATCACTATTCATATTTCTTATTAAAAAGAAATCCTCTACTCTATATAGTTCATATGGGTATGCATAGTTGTGTAATATGGAGCATAAAAACATTTCCACTAATATAAAACAATTCTAAAAATAAAAAAATAATTAGTAGTTTTAAAAATAGTTTTAAATTTTTAAAATAGTTACATTAATAAAGATAATATTATCTTTATGATGCTCTATATTCCCAATTAAAGCAATAGGAAAAAAATAATTAAATATTTTAATTCCATATATTTGCCAAAAACATAAAGCGACTACAACTTTAACCGAAAGGAATTTTAAAACTGGGTGATAGGGTTTAATCTCATCATGCATAATTTTTAGAAACATAGAAAGAAAGTACAGGGAAAGAGATACCGAAAGGGTACCAAGTGCGGCTTGGTATGGATAAAATCTTTTAAACTGCAAAAAACCATCACCTTCATAATTATATATTGTTAAAAATATATTTATTACAGTTAATAAAGGTTTTACAATTACATATTGTAAAATACCAATTCTAAGATACTGCAATGTTTTTCTGCATATAAAAAGATCAAATGTTAGAAAATATAGATAATTAAAACTATATGGATACTTACTCGTTGGGTTTATATTCAAAAATATTTCTAAATATTTTTTTTGGTAGTAAATAAATGGGTTCATGGGTTTCTAAATGAATAACTATATTTTTATCACCTACGTAATTTATTAATAGTGCAAAAAAACAGTATATTACATAAGATTCGTAACTAGATAAAATCAAAGGTTAGTATATTAAGATTAGTTTACTATATTAAAATTTTATTTACCAATCTCTTATGAATGCCAAATAGATTTCTAATTCAACTTTATAAATTGACAATAGCGTTAAAATAGAGTATAGGGGTATCATCAAAAGGATTCTAATTATATATCTTTGATGATTGGGTGATACATAGTATTTTAAATGTTTATATATTAAATGTATCGTTATATAAAAAGTTAACATACATAATATAGAACCAATTAAAGCTATTAATTTTACAGAAAATATAAAATCTTTATATATCATTTTTATATATTTTTATATAAAAATTTATTAAAATATATAAAATAATTATATATAAAAGCTATATTAAAAATAATATGGCTTTAAAAAGTTTAACTTTAATTAAAGTTAATATTTAAATTAAGTGTAATTTAAATCACATTTTTTTTTTCAATATAAATTTAATTATAATCTCATTCCATATAGAGTTACTCATGATTAACCCACCCACAAAAAAAAAATAATAAAAAATAAAAATAAAAAAAAAAACAATTTAAATAAAGAAAACAATATAAAAAAAAAATATTCATAATAGATTACCCCTTTCTCAATTTATAATTTATCTTAAATATTCAAGTGAGTTGTTGTTTTATGCATCGTGATTATATAATAAATACAAAAAAAATAATTTAAATTATATTTAAATAATTTAACCACTCAAAAAAATGTTTTAAAAAATCATTGATAACTTTTGGTGTCAATGGACAATATTAAAAATATATTTAGAGTATACCCTATTTTATTAAATTTTTGAGAATCAATCTATTGCCTTTCTTGTCTAGTCTACTAGATATATTTTTAACTTAACAGTTTTTAAAAAATTAATCAATCATTACATCATTTAAAAAGGTATATATTTTTAATTTCTTTTTTCATTACCAAAGAAAAACAAAATTAAATTTTTTCCTATTTTGTATATATAATAATAATAAATAAAAAAAATTGAAATTAAATATAATTATATATATATTGTGTAAATTAAATATTGGAGAATTCGATATCGCCCAATTAAACTCAAACATTCCATTTTTAACAACTTATCAATTTGACCCCAATTATAATAATAATATAATGTATACAGGGAGATATAGTTAAACTTAATTATTTTGGGGGTGACTAAAATAAATATTATTGTAAATATGTTGAAAATTTAAATAAAAAAAAAAAAAAAAAAAAAAATAACTACGAAACACCCAACCCCTCTTTAAGTGCTTGGTTAATTCCTTCAAGGATAATGACTGACATTTTTAATAATCTATTATAAAGACACAGTGTGTTTATTTTTAATTATATTTGTATATCTAAATTAGTATTTTTTATTATTTTTTTTTTTTAATTTAATTTAATTTTTTTTTAATTTTTTTTTTTTTTTGAGAGCGCATAAATACCAGAAGAAAATAATTGAATTAAAAGCAGTTGTTTTATTCAAGAAACAAATAAAAAAGCAATTTTAAAGATGTTATTCAGTATGTTTGGGTTATTGTTTATTATAATTTTTAAAAACCTCTAATTGTTTTTTTTTTTTAAAATTAGAATCAATTTCAAATCTTGGTCAAGTAAACAAAAATTCTTTGTCATCTACAAATAATTCAAACTACTCTGGTTCCTTGCAAAGCCAAGATAAGAATAATGTTTCTAAAAGCAGCTATAAAATGATTATAAAGGGCTCTATGATGGTTGCAGAGGGTATCTGGAGTTTCTTTTAAACAAAGCTTTTTCAATCTCTTTTTATGGTTTTTGTGTAAAAAAAAATTTAATATTTATATTAAATAGATGTATATATCTTTTTCTGGTTTTTTCAAATAAAGAATTTTCTTTTTTAAAAATAAGATTTTTTTTTTATAATTTTATATTATTTTAATTTTTTTTTTAATTTTTTTTTTTTTTTAATTTAATTTTTTTTAAAATATTTATAATTTTTTTTTTTTTTTTTTTTATTATTTTTATTATTTTTCCACAATTACATATAAAGAAATGAACCCACAAGAAGGTATAAAAGAAATAATATAATAAAAAGTTTTTTAAAATATAAATAAATTATTAATAGTGTTTAATTTTTTTCAAACATAAATAAAAAATAAAAAAATTAAGAACATCCAACTGTTAGTATTTTTAGAGAATTTTTACAAATTAGAACTGACCATCCAACTCCAGATTATGAATCCTCAACTAAATTTTTAGTTAAAAAAGCAGAAGAATATGGTATTCAATATGAAGTTTATAGAGTAAGCAGAACTAATTTCAAATATACATATAAATTCAAAAATAGAAATATTTAGATTTATACAAGCAGAAACAATGACAACAACAACAACAAAAATTTATAGAAATTAATATTTAATTATTTTTTAAAATTAGGAAACAGGTTTACCAATTGTTATTATGAAAATTGAAGGTGAGGACCAAACTTTAAAATCAGTTTTATTAAATTCACATGTCGATGTTGTACCAGCAGTTACCGAATCATGGAAGGTCAATCCATTTGCAGCAACCAAAGATGAAAAAGGTGACATTTATGCTAGAGGTACACAAGATATGAAATGTGTTTGCATTCAATTCCTCGAAGTTGCACACCGTATCGCCAAGAGCGGCAAAAAGTTAAAGAGAAATCTTTATTTAACCTTTGTACCAGACGAAGAAATTGGTGGCACTGGAAAGGGTATGGAAATCTTTGTATACACTGAAAAATTCAAACAATTAAATGTTGGTCTCTGTTTAGATGAAGGTTTAGCATCACCAACTGAAGATTTCACTGTTTTCTATGGTGAAAGAGCTCCATGGTGGGTACATATTACAGCTGTAGGTAATGCTGGTCATGGTTCAAGATTCATCGAAGGCACCGCTGTCGAAAAATTAATGAGAACCGTCAATAAAATGTTAGCATTCAGACAAGAACAATCTGAAAAACTTCATAAATGCGATCATGAATGTGGTAAAAAATTAGGTGACGTCACATCATTAAACTTAACTGTATTAAAAGCTGGTATTCCTCAAGATCACAGCAACAACTATAGCTACAATGTAGTACCAACTCAAGCTGAAGCAGGTTTCGATATTCGTATCCCACCAACTGTCAACCTTGAAGAATTTTTACAACAATTAAAAGACTGGACCGCTGAAGAAGGTTTATCTTTTAAATTTGCAAGCTATATTGATAAAAACGAAATGACCAAATTAGATTCAGACAACAAATGGTGGGAAAATTTCAAAGCTTCTGCAAAAGCTTTAGATATCAACCTTGTAACTGAAATTTTCCCAGCTGCTACAGATTCACGTTTCATTCGTAATTTAGGTATTCCAGCATTTGGTTTCTCACCAATCAACAACACCCCAATTCTCTTACATGACCACAACGAATTTTTAAATGAAAAAGTTTTTATCAGAGGTATTGATATTTTTATGGGTATCATTCCAAATTTAGTTAATATGGAATAAATGTTTTTTTTTTTTTTAAACGATAATAAAAAAGTTGATAATAAAAACAAATATATTTTTAATTTAACATTTAAATATGGAATTATTTAATTTTTTTTTTATTTTTTTTTTTATTTTTTTTTTTTAAAAAAATAAAAAATAAAAATTTTTCAAATTTTTAAAAAATTTAAATTTTTTTTTTATATTCAAATTATAACTGTGATATTTAATAAATTGTTTATATATATAAAACTTTAGAAATATATGATAGAATAATAGTATTTAAATAACAATAAATTATAACAATTTACAATGAATTAAAACGATTGGTTAAAATTTTTTTTTTTAATTAAAATAATAAAGATTTTTTTATTTTAATAAATTTTAAAACCTATATTTAACGAATAAAAAAATGCAAAAAGAAGATAATAATAATAATAATAACAATAATAGCAATAATAATAATAACAATAATAACAATAATAATAACTACAATAATTATAATAACCATAATAACAATGAAATGAATAACAATAATAATTATTATAAAAATAATAACAACTATTATGATAGAAATAATAATATTCAAAGGTATAATAATAATAGGTATGATTTTAAATATTTAATAATATAAACATTTTAAAATCTTATAAATTAATAAAATTTTAATAATTTAAAGGGATTATAGAGAAAATAGAGGCAGCAACTATGTAAATAATAATTATAGAAACAATAATTTTAATAGAAATAATAACAGAGGTATCGATAGAGAGAGAATAAGAGATGATAGCTCAAGAACAAATAATAACAATAGCTATAGAGATCGCGATAGAGAAAGAGAAACATTTATTGGTGATGAAAATTTTAATAATAATAATAATAATAATAACAATAACAACAACTATAATTCAACAAATAGTCGGGAAAGAAAGACCAAAGTTGATTGGGAGGTTTCAGACTCACCATTAAAAAGGAGAAAACAAGATGATGAAGACTTTGAAGGTAAGTTCTTTTGAAATAGTTTTTTTTTATAAATATATATTAATAAATATTTAATGTATACCATAGATAAACACATGCCTTATCAACAGCAACAACAGCAACAACAGCAACAACAACAACAACAATATAATAAAAGAAATTATAATAGATCAAGATCACCCTCTCCAAATTTACATAGACAACAAAGCCTATCGCCCTCGAGAAATCAATATTATAATAAAAATAGACTCTCACAATCAAACTCACCCCCACATTTAGAAAGAAGCAATAGTAATAGTAGTTTAAATAGTAGTGGGGGTTTTAAAGATAATAGTACCGAAAAAAATGAATCTTATAATAGTAATAATATGAATACGATTAACAATAGTAATATTAATGAAAATACCACAAACTCTACAAATATCAATACACCCAAACTACCAGTAACACCAATGTTAGAAGTTGCAATTAACCAACTAGCCAACTCATCTCTAATCACTTCAAATCCGAATACACCAAGTGTTAATAAAGAAAATTCCAATATTAAAATGGAAAGTTTAAATTTAAACAATAATGATAAATCAACTGATAACCCACAATCAATTGATAATGAATCGACCAATAAAACAGATCCACAATCAAAATCTATGAATCCCTTATTTTTCGGTTGGGGTAAAGGTTTGGCATCAGTAGCTAAAGATCCAAATCAATCAAATGAACAACAGAGTGAACAAAGTGAACAAACTAATGAACAAGAACAACAAACAAATGAACAATCAACTAATGAAGAAAACTCAGAGTCAAAACCAAAATCAACAGAAATAATTAATGAAAATATTAATTATAATAATGAAAACCACAGTTCTCCAATATTAAACCAACCTTCATCATCACCAACCATACCAGAAGTTAACCTAACATTAGACTCCACTACTAATTTAATGCCATCTCTTTCATTATCATCACCACAAATCCAGCCAGTCTCACCAACAATACCCCAGTTTCGTAATAATCACTCAGGAGGGCCGTCATTGATGTCAAATTTACAAAAATCACCACCTTTAACAAGTACCAGCGATTATGGTAACCAACAACAATATTATAACCAACAGCAACAACAACAACAACAACAACAACAATATCAGGAACATCAAAATCAACAACAACAATATCAACAACAGCAATATCAGCAACAACAACAATTCCAGAATCAAAAAAACTCATTAATTCAATCACATGAAGCATCAATGACACAATATGAAAATGAAATTGAAATTGCAAAAAATCAATTGAATAAAATTAATGAAAAATTAGAAAAATATAAATCCAAAGAAGAAGGATTGAACCAAAAAATAAAAGAAAGAGAAATAAAACAACAAGAAGAGGAATTAGAGCAACAAGAAAAAGAAAAAAAAGAATTAAAGAGAAAACAATTACAACAAGAGAAAAAAGAAAAACAAAAACAACAAATTGTACCAACAATCAAACAAATTTTTGGCGATGCTGAACAAGACATCTACGAAGAGAATAGAGATTTAGCGAAATTTTCACACTCTAAAATATTTTTTCAAAAATGTTTCAAGGTGTTTGATCCAACCAACAACAACATAAATGTAAAAACCAACGAAAAAAATAGAGACCACTCTGACTCTATGCCTATAAGAGAGATGATTTGTAGCGATGTAACAGATTTCCCTATATATTATGAAAATATGAAAGAGCACGAAGATATTAAAGGCAACATGAAAAAAATTCTACGAAAGAGACAAAAACAACTAAAGAGATATAACGATAAACAGGTCAAAATGTACAACTCTGCAATTAGCACATTCAAAAAGAAACTCGATAAATTAGATGAAAAGTATGATTTAGAGCAACAACAACAAGAACAAAAGCAATTACAATTACAACAACAAGCTTTACAACAAAAACAAAGAAAATCTGGTACCTCCACTCGTCCAGATTTAAGAACCAATACTTCAACCTCAAGAAATGTTTTGACTCGTCGTAGCAATATTTCAGATATAGTGCCAGATGATGAACTATTCAATGTTATACAGCAACTCAATAAGCAGGATGCTCAAGAAGACCCACTTGGTAGATATCAACAAATGATGGCTACTATTCCACCAATGCTCTCACCATACGAAAGAAATATACACTATTATAACTTTAATGGCTTTATAGTTGATCCTATTGCCTCTGAAAAACAAAGAAAATCCCTCATTGTTTGGACCGATGAAGAAAAACAGAAATTTGTAAAGAAATACCTTCAATATCCAAAAAAGTTCTCCAAAATAGCCTCATTCTTTGAAAATAGAACCACCGAAGAAATGATCGTTTTCTATTACAACAATAAAAAAACTTTAAACCTTAAACAAATGCTATTAGAGTCGCAAACAAAGAAACGTGGTAGAAAATCAACTCCATTCGATCCAATGAACTATTTAGCATCTGATAAAGCAGCAACCAACTTTTTAGGTATAAATTCGAGCACCAGTCAAAGCAATAATGTTGTAAATTCACCAATATTAACACCAAAAGGTAGAGCTGGAAGAGTTGCAAAAAAGCCTGCTGGTTCTATAAATACAACAACAACAACACCAGCATTAAATGAATATTTAGAGTCACCACTTTTATCACAAACATCAATTCCAACTACACCAAGATTAACTGCAAGAGAACAAATGATAATTGCAACCAACATTAGCATGTCTCCAAAATCACCCTCATTATCACAAAACCCCTCAT
>NW_003519377.1:15408-40393 GCF_000190715.1 Dictyostelium purpureum
GAAGGGTTCTTTTTTCATTGTGGAGAAAATCGGCGCCTCCTTTTGAGTTGAACTAAGTCTCATTGTAAGCAGAAGGTTGAAACACGGCTTGCTCGGCATCAATAGGGACAACTGGATTTATTTAATATGTGGGACTGATGTTCGTTTCCCATATTTTGGTGGGGCGGAAGGATGGTGGTGTGATTACCCCCCACCCCCCCAAAAACCCCTCATCACCATCAGTAATTCCATCAATGTCATTATCATCTTTAACCACAACCACCTCAACCACAACAGATAACGATAACCCTAGATGGACTGATCAAGAAAGGGAACTATTCAATATAGCAGCAAATAAATTTGGTTCTGATTTTAAATCAATTGCAGATTACATTTCAACTAAAAGTGTGAGTCAATGTAGAAGTTATTATTATAATTCAAAAAGAAAACAATCGATTTCAAATTCAACCTCTTCGTCATCAAATAATTTATTACCAATACCAAAAATAGAAAGAGAAAGAGAAAAAGACAAAGACAAAGATAAAAAGAATTAAATTAAATTAAAATAAAATTGTACAATTTATGGAGCAATTAAATGAAGAACCCAATGGAGTGTCCAGCAGGTCCTAGTTGAAAAAAAAGTTCCGATGAAAATATGTTATTTTCGATGAATAAAAAAATAATTTAATATAAAGTCTTTTTTAAAATTATATTTATTTTATTTTTAAAGTCTAAAAAATTTTCAAAAAACTTAGTAGTTTTGCTTTCGTTTAATTATTTCAATCGAGGATGACCAATGCAATATTTTGAATATTATTTTTTTTAAATGATTTTTAATAATAATATGTCCATTGATAATTATTAATATTTTTGGTAGCTAATGAATTTATCCTTGGATCTGAAAGAAAAAAAATAAATTAAAATTAAATAAATAAATTAAAATTAAAATTAAAAAAATATAAATAAATTAAAATTAAAAATAAATTAAAATTAAATATTAAAAAAATAAAATTTTTTTCCTGTTATTTCAAACTTGGTTTGACAATATAATAAAATATTTTTAATTTATTTTATTTATTTTTCAAATTATTAATAATATAGTTATATTAAATATAAAACAAAATAATGAATATTCAAAAAGCGCAGTGCCCTCATCCTTATCATGACCCTAGTATTAACTGTGAACGTATTTCCAGCTGGGGTAAAATAATCTTTGAAGTTCCACTAGAGAAAGGTTGTACTATTGATTGTCTCCAAAAATACCTTGAAATGTTAGATGACGAGGTTAAAATATTTGAAAACGTTGCAAAGGTTTACAGATCCCTAAAAATTGAACCAGATGGTACTCTCCCCGAATTCGAGTTTAATGATGTAATTAATTACTACATGGGTGAATTTGAACGATTGAAAAATAAAAATATTCAAGATTTGTTCAATACAAACATATCAGAATTGGAGTTTCCAGGTATACCAAAAGCCAAAGATAACATAAAACTTTAGAAACACCAATAATAAAAATAAAAAGGTTTTTATTTTATAATTTTCAATATTTTATTTTCTTCAGATATATTATTTTGTTGTGTGGAGTTTTCATATTCCACCATAACTGTAGATTTCCCTTTTACCTATGTTTTTTACTTCTTTATTATATTTTTCTATTTAATTCATAAAATCGTTTATATTTAGTTGGAAAAATTTAGATAATTATCTTTTTGATATCAATTAAAATTCTTGTTACTTTCGATAAAATCTACATCAGCATTATTTCGGTTTTTTTTTTTAACTTCACTTGTTTATAATTGTTTATATTGTTTTTGGTATTATTGTTGTGAAACTCATTCTCTAAAGTTCTAATTGCTTTATCTCAATCTTTTTAAAATTATGATAATTTTATAAAAAAAAAAAAAAAAAATAAAACAATGTTGGTAATTATAATTTAAAATATTTAATTTTTTGTTTTTTTGTTTAAATTTGTTTTTATTTTATTTTTTTTTAATTTTTTTTTATGAATTATTATAATAATCACTTTAGAATAGCGGAGTAGAGATAATTCTAAATATTAAAACTCTGAAAGTTTCAAAACTATGAAATTATTATTCTTTTTCTAGATTGATGTTATAATGCGTGACCAAATTGAGTTTTTTTTTGAATTTTTTTTCAGTTATTTTTTTGATTTCTATAGAATTAATTTCTTTTCGTTTTTTTTTTTATTTTAAATTAAAAAAAAAAAATAAATAAAAAATAAAAATTAATTTTTTTTATTTTTTTTTAAATTTTTTTAAATTTTTTTAATTTCACCCATTGCTATTTAATTATTTTTCTTTTACTATTTATTACTGTTAAATATAAAGAATTATTTTATTATATATCCATAAAAAATATATTTATATATTTTTTTTTTTTTTAAAATTTTAAAATTTTTTTTTTGTGTAACATTCAATAAAATTATATAATTACTACTTAAATACAATAGATCTATCTATATTATAACAATTGTAATATACTTTTTTTTTTCTATTAATATAAAAAATAGGAAAATAAATACATTGTTTTTTTTAAAAAAGAATAAACATTTATTATAGTATATATATTAATAAATATAAATAAAATAAAAAAATAAAAAAAAAGATATATTAAGTTTTTATTATTTTTAAAAAAAAATATAAAAAATAAATAATTTAAAAATGGATTCAATTAAAAGTCAAGATTATTATTGGGGCCGTGTAACATCTAATATAGATTGGTATGTGTTAAGAGGATAAAATTGTTTTGAATGAATCATCGTATATTAATTTTATTTTTTTATAATAATTCAGGTGCGAAAATAATTATGAAATATCACCATATATTTGCGAATTTTATAATACATTTTCGAGTTTTGTTATTAGTGCATTTGGAATTTATGGTATTTATTTAATGATGTCGGCATCGTCAAGAGATCAACAATTGTTTGAACATATAAAGATTTTAAAGAAATTAAATATTAGAACTCAGCTTATACTTTCATACACATCTTTATTCCTAGTTGGTGTTGGTAGTGCATTTTATCATGCAACATTGTTATATGAAAATCAATTATTTGATGAATTCCCAATGTTGTTAACTGCAGCAACTTTTATTTACTCAATGTTAACAATCGATCCAGTAGATAAAGAAAAAGACCCAAAATGGTATATATTTATGCGTAAATACCTTCCAATTGGATTATCTTCATATGTTATTGCAGTTGCCATCACAATTTCAATTATTCGTGATTGCCCAACTATTCTTCAAGTTGCATTTGGTTTCCTCATTTGCTCAAATGTTGTACTTTCTCACTTTTATGCTCGTAAAATTAAAATTCCACTCAGCGAAAGTAACCCAAAGAAGTTCTTACTCTTTTGTTGTATTTCAATGTTATCCGCATATTTCTCTTGGCTCATTGAAAGAAAACTTTGTAGTAATGGCAATGTTATCCCAGGTATTCAATTACATTCAGTTTGGCATGCATTAACTGGCTTGGCTGGATTTTACTTTGTTCAATTCTATTTGTCAGCTTGTCTCGAAAAGCATGGATATAAAACTCAAATAAATTGGAATTATGGAGTAGCTTCAGTAAGAGGTTTCATTAAATCTTCAATGTAAAAACAATAATTAAATAATATATATGATATTAATATCAAAAACGGTCTCAAAATTCAATTATATTTTATTGAATTCTCTTTTTTTTTTTAAAAAAAATAAACATTTAAAAAAAAATAATAAAAATAAATAAATAAAAGTAATAAATTATATATTTATAAATAAATAATAAAAAAAAAATTTCTTCGTTTTTAATTTTATATTTTGGACTAAAATGAAATTATTTTATTTAAAATAAAAATTTAAATGATTTTTTATCATATTGATTGTAACAAATGAATCATTGTAGTTTGAATTCATTGATTCTAATAATTTGATAGTTGAACTGGTTGCTTTTAGATTTGGTGTGAAATATTTTCTTTGTGGTTCTAAAAATAATATTTTACTACAGGATTCATTTTTTGATTCAATTAATCTTGATTTCCAATCATTGTAGTCAAGTTTTTGTAAATTAAATTCTTTTGAAAGTTGTTCTAATACATCGCCGATTTTGAATGTGTCACTGATTAAGTTGTATGTTTTGGAGGAGTTGTTTTCCCAACAGTTTGCATTTAATATCATTTTGCATACATTGTCGGAAATCCAAGTAATTGGTGCCAAATTAGTTAAAACTTTAAATTGGTCTGGATATATTTTTAATTTATAACAAGCATGGATAAATAGTTGTATAAGGTCATTTTTATTTCCGATGCCAGTGGATGGATTTGCAAATATAAATGGTAATCTTAATATAATTGATGGTATTCCTCTGTTTGAAGCTTCTCTGACTAAATATTCTGAAACGATTTTAGATTGACCATAACCGTTTTCACATTGTTCAATTTGGTCGACTGATGGTATGAATGAGTCTTCAAATTCTTCTTTTTGAATATTTGTGAATATTGAAAATGATGAAATGTGAATAATTGGTTTAATTAGTTTTTCATTGTGGCTTGCAAATTTAAGCATTTCATATGTTGATGCAACGTTAATTGGTTTACATTCTGAATATGGAGATATTAAATTGGTATAGGCACCGCAATTTATAATTAAATTGATATTCGAAGCTATATTATTATATTGTTCATCTTGAAGGCCAAATTGTTGAATGGAAATATCACCTAAAATAATTTCAATCTTTTTAAATTCATTTGCTGTTATTTGTTCATATAATCCATGATATTTTAAGTTGTTTATAATTGTTTCTAATGCTTCATTATTTGATTTTTTATTTCTAACTAAACAATAGATTTTTGAGCAATTTGATCTTTTTAATAAATTCGATAACAAATAAACACCTAAATAACCAGATGTACCAGTTAAAAGGACATTTAAGTCATTTGCTAAAAGTTTGTTAAAATCTATTGAAGTATTTGCCAAATTTTTGACTGTGTTGTTTAATTTAATTTCTTTTTCCCAAAACTCTCTATTGTTATTGTTGCTAATTATCTTTTGATTATTTGGTTTTACATTATTGGTTTTTTTATTTTTATTATTATTATTATTGCCATTTAGAGATTTCAAAATATTTTGGATAATCACACCAATTGTTAGGGTTTGCAATTGTGAAATTGTAAATAGGTTTTGAGTGTAGTTTGAATCTATAAAGTTTTTAAGTGAAATTATAACCATAGAGTCTGATCCAAGATCAATTAAACGGCAGTCATGATTGATTTTTGATGCTTCAATTGTTAAGAGTTCTGAAATTTTATCAATTACTATTTGAGTTGCTCCTGAGTCTTCACCAGATAGTTGTTTGTTTTTAGATTGAATTGCATTTGAAATAAAATCAATTTTGCTGTTGGCTGGTTTGTTTGCGTAACTATCGATAGAGTCATTGAAAATGTTTACAGAAAGACTGTTGGAGATTTCTTGATTTTGAATAAAAAGATCTAGAGATCCTAATAATAGATTTACAGTAATTGGTGTAAAACCCATGTTTTCAATAAATCTTGCAATTGAACGTTGTTTTGAAATAAAACCTGCAGTTTCGAAAAGACCCCAAAATGTTGAAATTGCTGGTAAACCTAATGATCTTCTGTGTCTTGCAAGTGCATCTAAAAAGTAATTTGAACTTGTATATCCAACTTGAATTGGTGATCCAAAAATTGCAGTAACTGAGGAAGCTAATATAAATTGTTTTAATTCCCATTGTTTCTCTAATGATAAGTTGTGTAGATTCATTGCTCCAAACGATTTTGCGCTTAATGATGCATATAAATCGTTTTTACTGACTTCTAATGGTTCGTGATTAACATATTGAAAAGCGAAATGGAAAATAGATTCCACTTGACCAATATGTTTATTTTCAAAATAGATTTCTTGTATTGATTTTTTGATAGACTCATATTCACCAATATCACAACTCTTAAATATATATTTGATATTATTCTTTGAACCGCTAACGAGTTTTTCAATTTCCCATCTTTTCTTCGATTTTGATAAAATAATTATAGTTTCGACAGATGTTGAGAATTTTGAAATCCATTTTAATATTTCTAAGATAAGACCTGTTTGACCAGAAACTAAAACAGTTTTACCTAAACTTTCATGGTTGATTTTATAATCTGGTTTTAAACAGTTGTAGTCTTGATTATTATTTTCTAAAAGAGGAGTTAAAACATCACTATCCATTTTAACTGAGATTTTACCAATAAGTTTCCTTTCATTGATAAATTCAATAGCCTCTTTGACATTGTTAACTGAAAATTCTTTAATTGGTAGAAGTTCCAAACCTTGGGTTGAAAAACCATATGATAGTTGTTTTAATAGAATTCTAATTGGTTCACTATTTAATCTAGACATCTCCACAGCATGGTAACCAATATTGTATTTGAATTTGTTATAATCGGTGTATTCATGTGGATTTAAATGTGTTACTGAAACATCTACAACTCTACCGCCCTTACATAAACATTTAAAGTTTGCATCCATAAATTCATTTGAAAATGTGTTTAAAATTAAATCTACACCATCTTTTTGAGAGCCAAGTTGTTTTAGTTTCTGTTTGATTTCTTTTACATAGTTAATATTTCTTGTGGAGTAAATACCTGTAATTAATGATCCATAATGTTCTCTTAGATAATCTTCTTTTTCTTTTGAACCAACAGTAACAAACAAGTGTGATTTAAATCCTTTCCATTTTAAAATATTGAGTGCAGATAAACCGACACCACCTGTACCAGTATGTATTAAAACAGTCTCTTTTTCTTCAATATTTAAATTACCAATATTAAAAAGACAGTAAAGAGAGGTCATGTAAACAACAGGAATTGATGAGGCTTCAACAAAACTAATATTGTTTGGTTTGGTGAAAATATTATTTTTGTGAGGATATATATGAGTAGAGGCCGCACATGTTGAATAGCCAAATACTTGATCACCAATTTTATATTCGGTAACATTATCACCAATTCTTGTAATAATTCCTGAAAACTCGAAACCAAATTCTGGGTCACTAATATCTCCTTTTGAATTAATAAGTTCTGCTGGAACTAAACCACGATAAATTAAGTTATCTTTGAAATTGATACAAAATGCTTCAGTTTTAACCTCTACATAGTCTGGGTTTAGTACTTTTTTTGGGGCTAATTTGTATTGAAGATTTGGATCAAGTTTTGCTAATAATCCATTGTTTTCTTGATACGATGTTGATTTAAATTTGGCTTTTAAATTTGATTCTTTTTTAATTCTTTCAAAATATGGAATGTTTTTTCTAATTAAATATTCAGAATGTTGATATGTGCTTGTTAAACATTCAATATTTTCGATTACATTGTTTGAAAGTAATGATTCATTATCAAAGTCAATTGAAAATAGTCTGAGATCAATAAATTCTTCGAAATAACGTCTTGCACCGATTACAGCTGAACATGTATAGTTGAGTGCTTCTTTTTGACAATATGTAGAAACTATTATGTGTTTTGTTGATAGTTTATTTTTTAATAGATGTTGATTAATATTAACATAGTCCAATGTAACTCTGGCAATATCATTTTGATTTTTAATTTGATTAATGGTTGTAATGAAATAAATTACTGAGTTATCTGTGATTTTTGATGAGTGTAAATTAAATTCATCTATATTTGGAATGAGAAAAATTCTTTTATCTTTATATGACATTTTTAGTCTTTTGCTATTTTGGGATTTGCTTATATTTGATTTGCTATATGAGTTTTGAATGGTTTCAATAAATTTGTTTGATTCATTTGAGCTATTTTCACCGAAAATAAAAATATTATCATATATTGGAATTGAGTTATTATTTGATAAAACTGATGGTTTTTGTGAAATTGTAATTGGATTGATAAAGTTATTAAATTCAAAACCAATTTCATTTAATTCTTCGTCACTTTGATTACTGTTATGAATTAAATATCCTTTTGGATTTAAAATGTTGAATATTTCAGTGTCTTTGATTAGTTTTGATGTTGTTTGTAATTGTTTTGGTAAAATTATAATATCATAGTAGTTGCATTTTAATTGTTGTTTTTCAATTAATGCTTGATTTAAATTAATTTCTTTTAATAATAAACTTCCATTAAATGATGGTAGTTGTGATTTGATATCTTTAATTTCTTGGTTGGATTCTAAACCGATTGAAAACTCAATATCAATTTCTGAATTGTTTGATAGTGTTGTGTTGATCAAATTGATGATATTTGTTGATAGTTCATAGTTATTTGATATTTGAAGTATTCTGAATATTGCTTTTTCATTTTTAATTGGTATAATTGAATTTTCAATGATTGTTAGAATATTGTTGTCATAATCTGGATTATTGAATGATAAGTTATTGAGTGTTGATTTTTGGACTAATGAATCACGTTCTTGCCAATACATTGAAAATAGTTCATTGTTTGGATTTTGGATTTGCAATGGATCTCTAATTGGTATTAATGATGTACATACAACTTTATCTGCTTCAATGATGACAGTACCATCATCTAACATAATTTTGAGTGATGAAGTTAAAGATTCTCCAAATTTACCTAAAAACTCTGAATAACAATAGATATGTGTATGATTTGAAATATCGCTTGGAATATTTGTGGAATAGATTCTGTAGTCTTCGACTCTATCCAATACAATTTGACATGGATCTTCGATATATGATAGGAAACCATGAAGTGTTGTATCAATAATTGATGGATCTAGGAATGACTTTTTAAAGCTTGTAATTGATGGATTTAATGATATCTTTGAAAATGTGCATCCATCGCCTTGATAGCATTCTTCAACTCTCTTGAAATGATTTAAGTATGATAATCCGGTTTTAGATTTGATGTGTGTGTATAATTCATCTTTTGAAAGTTTTGTGTTGCCACATTTTAATTTTAATTTCTCAAAATTAAGTTTTTCAATTGGTGTTTCAAAATTGAAAACATGAATTTTACCAAGAGATGTTTCTACCCATTCATTCTTGTCTTTGAAGCTAAAACTAACTTTGTATTCATTTCTTGAGGTTTTTGTTATTGATGTTTGTAAATGTTTGACTTCTTTTTCTTTTAAGATTAAAGGTGTCTTAAATTCTAAATATGGTATAATAAAATCTTTAGAGTTGAAAATTGATACAAGGCTATCAATATATCCACAACCTGGGAAGTAATATTTATCTTTTACAACGTGTCCTTTTAAATATTCAAATGGTGGTCTATTGATATCTATAAATGATTCGTAGATAGTTTGATTTGAGTTGATGGAGAACCCTTTTTGATCAATTGATGGTCCTTCAGTTCTGGCTTTGAGAGATCTATCACTTTCTGACCAATATTGATTATTATCCCATTGATATCTTGGTAGGATTGATGTATTTGATATTACTGATGGTAAATAAATATCTTCATTTATAAACTGTGATTTAAAATTGACATTATAGCCTTTGCAATATAGTTGTGAAATTGTGTTTTGAATTTCTTGAGTATCATCTTTGTTTTTATTTAACGAGCTTATTACTGTTATTGAATCTTCACTAAAATAATTTGATTCTTTTGGTATCATTTGTTTGATATAATATGATAAAGTTGGATGTGGTGAAATCTCTAAAAATATTGCTCTATTGTTTTTATTTTGAGTTTCAATATGATTGAATATATTTTCAATTGCTTTACTAAACATTACTGGTTCTCTAATATTTGAATAGATATAATGTGAAGCAGGAGGTTCAATTTCATTATTACCAAATAGTTCACCTGTTACTGTTGAAAATGTTGGAATAGTTGGTTTGTTATATTTAATTTGTTTTAAAGAATAAACAAGATCCTTTATACTTTCTTGAGCTGATGAATGGAATGCTGTTTGTGCACCAAGAAATGCTGAGAATATACCGTTTGATTTTGATTCGTTATGAATTTCAATTAGTTTAGCTTCATTACCTCCGACAACAATCGATGAAGGTGAGTTATAGCAACAAATTGTAATATCTGGATATCTAGATGAATACTTTTGATTGAATTGTTCTTCACTAATATTAATTACAAGCATTCTTGAATTTAAAGATTTATCTTGATTATTTGTTACTGTTAAACTTTGTATTCTTGCTCTTTGGTAAGCTAAAAAGCAGGCTTCTTCTAAATTGATCATACCAGAACAAAATGTGGATGCCAACTCACCAAAAGAGTGACCAACGATAATAGATGGTTTAATTCCCCAATGTTTATATAGTTCTATTAATGAAAATTGAACGATAAATAATGATGTTTGAGCGATTAATGGATCGTTAATTGATTTCTTATCTGTGGGGTCGATTGATCTAAGTTTTTCTAAAATATTGAATCCAGCGTGTTTGCTCAATTTTTCATTTATCATATCCATTGATTTTCTAAATATTGTATTGTTTTCATATAGTTTGAGTGCCATGCTGGTGTATTGAGGGCCTTGACCACACATAACAAAAATAATTTCTGGATTTGAGTGTTTGTGTAAAATATTGTATGATTTATTACTTGAGGTTTTGATTTGATTTTTAAAGTTATCATTGAAACTATTCCAATCTTTGGCACTGATAACTGATCTTTGTAAAAAGTTTGGTGATTTACAAAATACTTGATGTTTAATGAAATCGTTAAATTCAATTTTGTTTGAATAGTTGGATATATTATTTAAAATTTTTGATTTGTAGTCTTCTAATGATGTTTTTGAATTTGCAGAAAATGGAATTAAATAGTTTATTTCATTTTTTGATTTTTGAGATGTTTGTAGTTGTAATTGTTGATTATATTCTTTTAAGATTATACAAACATTTGAACCTGTTGCGCCGAAATTATTTACACCGATTGTTACTAATTTGTTTTTTGGGAATGGAGTTAGGTCTGTTACAACTTTGATATTCCATTCATTAAACTTTATATTTGGATTTGGGTTATTAAAGTGAATGTTTGGTGCAAATTGACGATGTTTGAACATTAAGCAGCATTTAATGATTGATGCAACACCTGATGCAGGTTCTAAATGACCAATGTTGGACTTTACTGAACCAATTAATAATGGAGAGTTGTTTGAACGATGATCTTTTAATGACATTGATATTGCTTCAGTTTCTATTGGATCACCTGTTGGAGTACCAGTACCATGGCACTCAAAGTAGTCAATATCACTTGGGTTTGTTTTACTGTCTAATAATACTTTTTCAAGATTTGCATTTTGTGCATATTTGGATGGTGCGAAAAATGTTGTTTTGTTGAAAGTACCATCGGCATTAGAGTTTGCACCTTTGATAACGCAGTATATATTGTTGCCATCTTTGATGGCATTTGATAATTTTTTTAATACAAGCACACCACAACCTTCTGCACGTACAAACCCATCTGCAGCAGAGTCAAATGTTTTACAATACCCCCCGGCGCCTGCCATGTTTAGATATGATACAGCTTTTGTGTATAGTGTATCTATTATAAAAAAGGGATATACAGAGTTAGTATTGGTTATATTGATTAAAAGGGAATTAAAATAATAAAACATTATAATTACCTATTATTAAATTGGAACCACCGACAATTGAATATTCAGAGTCTCCATTGACAATGGATTTATAACCAAGATGTATTGCATTTGAAGAGCTTGAGCAGGCAGTATCTAAAGTTAACGATTGACCACGAAAATCGAAACAGTATGAAATACGATTTGACATTGTATGTAAATTACTAATTAAAGAATTGATACTATTATCTTTTTCAGTATAGGCTGTCATTTTATAGTCTATAGTGGTGGCACCGATGTACACACTAGTGTTGGTACCTCTCATTCCTTGTATTGGGTCAAGACCTGCATCTTCCAATGCTTCGAATGTTGATTTGAGTAACAGTCTTTGTTGTGGATCAGTTATTCCCAACTCATTTGGAGCAATACCGAATAATAATGGGTCAAATGATTTCCATTCATCAATTGATACCAATCCAGCATTTTTACTTTTTATTTCTCCTGTATAAACATGATTTTCGCTCCATCTTTGATATTCTTGTGTAGCGTCAACAATACCATTGAATTTATTTTTTAAATTTTCCCAAAACTGGTCAGGTGTATTAGAATCACCTGGTAAACGAAATCCAACACCAATAATTGCTACATCTTCACTATTATTATCTAAATTATAGTTATCCATTTTTTAATAAAAAAATCTTAAATTTAGTTCTATATTCTAATGTTTAATAATTGTTTGACTAATTTTTTTAAAACTATTAAAACAAAATTGTTGGAATAATAAAAGAAAAAAAAAAATATATATATATTTATATATTGATTTTATTTTTTATTTATCTTTTAAAATATAAAAATCTTTTCTCTTTATTGGTTATTAAAACTGACATATTTAATTTTATACATACCTTAATGAGCAAAAGATAATACTAACATGATTTTAGTGCTCGTAGTTATACAGAATAAATAAAAAAATAATTTATATAGTTTGGTTAAAACAACCTAAAATAGTTTTAATGCTTTTGAATAGATGGGTTATTATTTTAAAAGATATTGTACAAAAGGGATGATATGCTTTACTAATTTTAAAAACATGATAATAAAAAAAATAAAATAAAACAAAATAAAAAAAAAAGTATTATGAATAACAGATGGAGATTTATAAGTGCATATATATGTATATATGTACTTTTTTAATTATTTATATTAAAAAAAAACCGTGTGGAAATCTTTAGATTAAAAATTAATATAATTGTGCATATGTGTTAAAAAAAATTAAAATTTTTAAAAAAAAAAATAAAAAAAAAATATTTTTGTGTAAAAAATAATTAAAATTAAATAATAATAATTATTTTTACTAATTTATATTTTTATTTTAAGGTCTTCTTTTAGTTATAATGTGGCTTGAATTTCATCCATTTTAAAAAATACTTATAAGATTATTGGTTCTTTTTTTTACTTTTAATCTATGTAGATAATACTATAAATTATTATAATTCTTAACTTTGATCTAAAATCCCAGTAGTTTACGATTTTAGATCAAAGTTTTATCTGTACAGTAATAAAATCTATATAGCAGGAGGGTGGATTTTATATATTTTTATAAAATATAGCTTTATTTATAATATTATTTTTTCTATTTAAAAAGGGTTTGGTACAATATCATGATATATATTGAATTAAAGTAATCCAATAAGAAAGTTTAAAGAATCAAGCTACCAAGAAAAGTCTTAAAATTTCTCATCTTGACTATTCTTTATTTTATAGATTATAAATATAAATTCAATATTAATTTACTATATAATTAGATACAATAAATAAAATAAATAAAATAAAATAAAATAAAATAAAATAAAATAAAATAAAATAAAATAAAAAAGTAAATAATAATAAAATAAATGAATAATTAAATCATTGATCATAAAAGTTTTTTTTTTTTATTTTTAGAGTTTTTTATTTGTTTATTTATATGTTTTTTACTTTGTTGAGATAATATATTAAAATAAAATAAAGTTTTATTTGAAATGTTAATTAATATGGTTTCTTATCATATTGATTGTTATAAATGAAACATTTTAAATTCATTGATTATAATAATTTGATAGTTGAACTGGTTGTTTTTAAATTTTATGTGAAAAGGGATTTGTGTGGGTCTAAAATTAATTATTTTGATTATTTGGTTTTAAATCATTGGTTTTTTTATGATTATTATTATTGCCACTTTGAGATTTCAAAATATTTTGGATTATCCCACCAATAGTTAGGGTTTGCAATTGTGAAATTGAAAATAGGTTTTGAGCGTAGTTTGAATCTATAAAGTTTTTAAGTGAGAGCATAACCATAGAGTCTGATCCAAGATCAATTAAACGGCAATCATGATTGATTTTTGATGCTTCAATTGTCAAGAGTTCTGAAATTTTATCAATTACTTTTTGAGTTGCTCCTGAGTCTTCACCAGATAGTTGTTTGTTTTTAGATTGAATTGCATTTGAAATAAAATCAATTTTGCTGTTGGCTGGTTTGTTTGAGTAAATATCGATAGAGTCATTGAAAATGTTTACAGTAAGACTGTTGGAGATTTCCTGATTTTGAATAAAAAGATCTAGAGATCCTAATAATAGATTTACAGTAATTGGTGTAAAACCCAAGTTTTCAATAAATCTTGCAATTGAACGTTGTTTTGAAATAAAACCTGCAGTTTCGAAAATACCCCAAAATGTTGAAGTTGCTGGTAAACCCAATGACCTTCTGTGTCTTGCAAGTGCATCTAAAAAGTAATTTGAGCAAGTATATCCAGCTTGAATTGGTGATCCAAAAATTGCAGAAACTGAAGAAGCTAATATAAATTGTTTTAATTCCCATTGGTTTTCTAATGATAAGTTGTGTAGATTCATTGCTCCAAACGATTTTGCGCTTAATGATTCATATAAATCGTTTTTACTGACTTCTAATGGTTCATGTTTAACATATTGAAAAGCGAAATGGAAAATAGATTCCACTTGACCAATATATTTATTTTCTAAATAGATTTCTTGTATTGATTTTTTGATAGACTCATATTCACCAATATCACAACTCTTAAATATATATTTGATATTATTCTTTGAACCATTAATGAGTTTTTCAATTTCCCATCTTTTCTTCGATTTTGATAAAATAATTATAGTTTCGACAGATGTTGAACATTTTGAAATCCATTTTAATATTTCTAAGATAAGACCTGTTTGACCAGAAACTAAAACAGTTTTACCTAAACTTTCATGGTTAATTTTATAATCTGGTTTTAAAAAGTTGTAGTCTTGATTATTATTTTCTAAAAGAGGAGTTAAAACATCACTATCCATTTCAACTGAGATTTTACCAATAAGTTTTCTCTCGTTCATAAATTCGATTGCTTCTTTGATATTATTAGCTGAAAATTCATTAATTGGTATAAGTTCCAAACCTTGGGTTGAAAAACCATCATATAATTTCTTTAATAGCATTTTAAATATTTCATTAGGTAATTTTAATAACTCCACAGCATGATAAACTACATTGTATTTAAATTTGTTAAAATCGGTGTATTCGTGTGGATTTAAATGTGTTGTTGAAACATCTACAATTCTACCACCTTTTGATAAACATTTAAAGTTTGCATCCATAAATTCATTTGAAAATGTGTTTAAAATTAAATCTACACCATCTTTTTGAGAGCCAAGTTGTTTTAGTTTTTGTTTGATTTCTTTTACATAGTTAATATTTCTTGTGGAGTAAATACCTGTAATTAATGATCCATAGTGTTCTCTTAGATAATCTTCTTTTTCTTTTGAACCAACAGTAACAAACAAGTGTGATTTAAATCCTTTCCATTTTAAAATATTGAGTGCAGATAAACCGACACCACCTGTACCAGTATGTATTAAAACACTTTCATTTTCTTCAATATTTAAATTACCAATATAAAAAAGAGAGTAAAGTGAGGTCATGTAAACAATAGGTATGATTGAAGCTTCAACAAAACTAATATTGTTTGGTTTGATGAAAATATTGTTTTTGTGAGGATAAACATGAGTAGAGGCCGCACATGTTGAATAGCCAAATACTTGATCACCAATTTTATATTCGGTAACATTATCACCAATTCTTGTAATAATTCCTGAAAATTCGAAACCAAATTCTGGATCACTAATATCTCCTTTTGAATTAATAAGTTCTGCTGGAACTAAACCACGATAAATTAAGTTATCTTTGAAATTGATACCAATTGCTTCGGTTTTAACCTCTACATAGTCTGGGTTTAGTACTTTTTTTGGGGCTAATTTGTATTGAAGATTTGGATCAAGTTTTGCTAATAATCCATTGTTTTCTTGATACGATGTTGATTTAAATTTAGTTTTTAAATTTGATTCTTTTTTAATTCTTTCAAAGTATGGAATGTTTTTTCTAATTAAATATTCAGAATGTTGATATATGCTTGTTAAACATTCAATATTTTCGATTACATTGTTTGAAAGTAATGATTCATTATCAAAGTCAATTGAAAATAGTCTGAGATCAATAAATTCTTCGAAATAACGTCTTGCACCGATTACAGCTGAACATGTGTAGTTGAGTGCTTCTTTTTGGCAATATGTAGAAACAATTATGTGTTTTGTTGATAGTTTATTTTTTAATAGATGTTGATTAATATTAACATAGTCCAATGTAACTCTGGCAATATCATTTTGATTTTTAATTTGATTAATGGTTGTAATGAAATAAATTAATGAGTTATCTGTAATTTCTGATGAGTGTAAATTAAATTCATCTATATTTGAAATAACTAAAACGTTATTATTATATGATTTTTGAAGAATGTTAATAAACTTATTTGATTCAGATGAACCACTTTCACCAAAAATAAAAATATTATCATATATTGGAATTGAGTTATTATTTGATAAAACTGATGGTTTTTGTGAAATTGTAATTGGATTGATAAAGTTATTAAATTCAAAACCAATTTCATTTAATTCTTCGTCACTTTGATTACTGTTGTGAATTAAATATCCTTTTGGATTTAAAATGTTGAATATTTCAGTGTCTTTGATTAGTTTTGATGTTGTTTGTAATTGTTTTGGTAAAATTATAATATCATAGTAGTTGTATTTTAATTGTTGTTTTTCAATTAATGCTTGATTTAAATTAATTTCTTTTAATAATAAACTTCCATTAAATGATGGGAGTTGTGATTTGATATCTTTAATCTCTTGGTTGGATTCTAAACCGATTGAAAACTCAATATCAATTTCTGAATTATTTGATAGTGTTGTGTTGATCAAATTGATGATATCTGTTGATAGTTCATAGTTATTTGATATTTGAAGTATTCTGAATATTGCTTTTTCATTTTTAATTGGTATAACTGAATTTTCAATGATTGTTAGAATATTGTTGTCATAATTTGGATTATTGAATGATAAGTTATTGAGTGTTGATTTTTGTACTAATGAATCACGTTCTTGCCAATACATTGAAAATAGTTCATTATTTGGATTTTGGATTTGCAATGGATCTCTAATTGGAATTAATGATGTACATACAACTTTATCTGCTTCAATGATGACAGTACCATCATCTAACATAATTTTGAGTGACGAAGTTAAAGATTCTCCAAATTTACCTAAATACTCTGAATAGCTATAGATATGTGTATGATTTGAAATATCACTTGGAATATTTGAGGAATAGATTCTATAGTCTTCGACTCTATCTAATACAATTTGACATGGATCTTCGATATATGATAGGAAACCATGAAGTGTTGTATCAATAATTGATGGATCTAGGAATGACTTTTTAAAGCTTGTAATTGATGGATTTAATGATATCTTTGAAAATATGCATCCATCACCTTGATAACATTCTTCTACTCTCTTGAAATGATTTAAGTATGATAATCCGGTTTTAGATTTGATGTGTGTGTATAATTCATCTTTTGAAAGTTTTGTGTTTCCACATTTTAATTTTAGTTCCTCAAAATTAAGTTTTTCAATTGGTGTTTCAAAATTGAAAACATGAATTTTACCAAGAGATGATTCTACCCACTCATTGTTGTCTTTGAAGCTAAAACTAACTTTGTATTCGTTTCTTGAGGTTTTTATTATTGATGTTTGTAAATGTTTGACTTCTTTTTCTTTTAAGATTAAAGGTGCCTTGAATTCTAAATATGGTATAATAAAATCTTTAGAGTTGAAAATTGATACAAGGTTATCAATATATCCGCAACCTGGGAAGTAATATTTATCTTTTACAACGTGTCCTTTTAAATATTCAAATGGTGGTCTATTGATATCTATAAATGATTCGTAGATAGTTTGATGTGAGTTGATGGAGAACCCTTTTTGATCAATTGATGGTCCTTCAGTTCTGGCTTTAATAGATCTATCACTTTCTGACCAATATTGACTATTGTCCCATTGATATCTTGGTAGTATAGATGTATTTGATATTACTGATGGTAGATAAATATCTTCATTTATAAACTGTGATTTAAAATTGACATTATAGCCTTTGCAATATAGTTGTGAAATTGTGTTTTGAATTTCTTGAGTATCATCTTTGGTTTTATTTAATGAGTTTATTACTGAAATTGAATCTTCATTAAAATAATTTGATTCTTTTGGTATCATTTGTTTGATATAATATGATAAAGTTGGATGTGGTGAAATCTCTAAAAATATTGCTCTATTGTTTTTATTTTGAGTTTCAATATGATTGAATATACTTTCAATTGCTTTACTAAACATTACTGGTTCTCTAATATTTGAATAGATATAGTGTGAAGCTGGAGGTTCAATTTCATTATTACCAAATAGTTCACCTGTTACGGTTGAAAATGTTGGAATTGTTGGTTTGTTATATTTAATATGTTTTAATGAATAAACAAGATCCTTTATACTTTCTTGAGCTGATGAATGGAATGCTGTTTGTACACCAAGAAATGATGAGAATATACCGTCTGATTTTGATTCGTTATGAATTTCAATTAGTTTAGCTTCATTACCTCCGACAACAATCGATGATGGTGAGTTGTAACAACAGAGTTCAATATCTGGGTATCTAGATGAATACTTTTGATTGAATTGTTCTTCACTAATATTAATTACAAGCATTCTTGAATTTAAAGATTTATCTTGATTATTTGTTTCTGTTAAACTTTGTATTCTTGCTCTTTGGTAAACCAAATAACATACATCATCTAAGTCAAGCATACCAGAACAATAGGTTGAAGTTAACTCACCAAAAGAGTGACCAACGATAATAGATGGTTTAATTCCCCAATATTTATATAGTTCTATTAATGAAAATTGAACGATAAATAATGATGTTTGGGTAATTAATGGATTATTAATTGATTTCTTATCTGTGGGGTCGATTGATCTTAGTTTTTCTAAAATATTGAATCCAGCGTGTTTGCTTAACTTTTCATTTATCATATCCATTGATTTTCTAAATATTGTATTGTTTTCATATAGTTTGAGTGCCATGCTGGTGTATTGAGGGCCTTGACCACACATTACAAAAATAATTTCTGGATTTGAGTGTTTGTGTATAATGTTGTATGATTTATTACTTGAGGTTTTGATTTGATTTTTAAAGTTATCATTGAAACTATTCCAATCTTTGGCACTGATAACTGATCTTTGTAAAAAGTTTGGTGATTTACAAAATACTTGATGTTTAATGAAATCGTCAAATTCAATTTTGTTTGAATAGTTGGATAAATTATTTAAAATATTTGATTTGTATTCTTCTAATGATTTTTTTGAATTTGCAGAAAATGGAATCAAATAGTTTATTTCATTTTTAGATTTTTGAGATGTTTGTTTTTGTAATTGTTGATTATATTCTTTTAAGATTATACAAACATTTGAACCTGATGCGCCAAAATTATTTACACCGATTGTTACTAATTTGTTTTCTGGGAATGGAGTTAGGTCTGTCACAACTTTGATATTCCATTCATTAAACTTTATATTTGGATTTGGGTTATTAAAGTGAATGTTTGGTGCAAATTGACGATGCTTGAACATTAAACAGCATTTAATGATTGATGCAACACCTGATGCAGGTTCTAAATGACCAATGTTGGACTTTACTGAACCAATTAATAATGGTGAGTTGTTTGAATGATGATCTTTTAATGACATTGATATTGCTTCGACCTCTATTGGATCACCTGTTGGAGTACCAGTACCATGACACTCAAAGTAGTCAATATCACTTGGATTGGTTTTACTGTCTAATAATGTTTTTTCAAGATTTGCATGTTGTGCATGTTTTGATGGTGCAAAAAATGTTATTTTGTTGAAAGTACCATCTGTATTTGAGTTAGCACCTTTGATAACGCAGTATATATTGTTGCCATCTTTGATGGCATTTGATAATTTTTTTAATACAAGCACACCACAACCTTCTGCACGTACAAACCCATCTGCAGCAGCATCAAATGATTTACAATATCCGTCGGCACTTGTCATGTTTAGATATGTTACAGCTTTGGTGTATTGTGTATCTATTATAAAAAATGGTAATACAGAGTTAGTATTGGCTATATTGATTAATAGGGTATTGAAATAATAATAAAACATTATAATTACCTAGCATTAAATTGGAACCACCGACAATTGAATATTCACAGTCTCCATTGACAATGGATTTATAACCAAGATGTATTGCATTTGAAGAGGCTGAGCAGGCAGTATCTAAAGTTAACGATTGACCACGAAAATCGAAACAGTATGAAATACGAGTTGACATAATATTTAAATTAGTATTTAAAGAATTGATACTATTATCTTTTTCAGTATAAGCTGTCATTTTATAGTCTACAGTAGTGGCACCGATATATACACTAGTGTTGGTACCTCTCATTCCTTGTATTGGGTCAAGACCGGCATCTTCCAAAGCTTCAAATGTTGATTTGAGTAACAGTCTTTGTTGTGGATCAGTTATTCCCAAATCACTAGGAGCAACACCGAACAATAATGGGTCAAATGATTTCCACTCATCAATTGATACCAATCCAGCATTTTTACTTTTTATTTCCCCTGAATAAAAATGATTCTCGCTCCATCTTTGATATTCTTCTGTGGCGTCAACAATACCATTGAATTTATTTTTTAAATTTTCCCAAAACTGGTCAGGTGTATTAGAATTACCTGGTAAACGAAATCCAACACCAATAATTGCTACATCTTCACTATTATTATCTATATTATCGCTATACATTTTTAATAAAAAAATTTTAAATTTATTTCTATATTCTAATGCTTAATAACTGTTCAATTAATTTTTTAAAACAAAATTGTTGGAATAATAAAAGAAGAAAAAAAATATTTATATACTAATTTAAAAAAAATAAAAATAAAAAAAATAATATAAAACAAAATAAAAAAAAAAGTATTATGAATAACAGATGGAGTTTTATAATTGTATTTTTGTATGTTTATTTTTTAAATTATTAATATTTAAAAAATCGATGTAGAAATCCTTGAATCAATATGGTTGTGTATATGTGTAAAATTTTTTTTTTTTAATTACAGTGCCCGGAATATGCAGATTTCCCATATAAATTAACCCTAACCTTTATTAGATTTCCCATTTATAAATAACCCCCCATAACCTTTATTAAAAAAAGATTAACCAATAATAATTTTTATTTGAAGAAACTTTTAATTTTTAAAAATAAATAGTGTGAAATTAAAAAATTATAAAAAAATCTATATTTTTCCAAAGGGTGTCATTTATTTTGCAAAAAAAAAATTTAATTCAAAAAATTTCTTATTTTTTTTATTTTTCAAATAAAAAGTTTTTTTGATCCAGATTGATTTTTTACCACATTTTTATTTTAATATTTTACTTTTAAAGACTATTGGTTCTTATTTTGCTTGTAAACTGTGTAAAAATACACAGCAAATTTATATATTTTTTATAAAATATAAATTTAAATTAAAAATTAATTTACATTATAATTAAATATAATAAGATAAAATAAAAAGTTTTTGAAAAAAAAATGGTTGTTACATCTTTACCAATAATTAAAAATAATCTAATGAGGTCTTCTTCATATATGAACGCCTATCAAAAGAATTGAAAATAAAAAATAAATAAATATATATAAAAAATAACTAATTTATGTGTCCGTGGGGTAAACAAAATTTTAAAAAAAAATAAAAAAAAAACTAATAGAGGTGAACATATAAAAAAAAGTGTCATTTATCAAAAGTTATAGTTTTCATAGGTTTAAAATAAAATATAAATTAAAAAAAAACTTTTATTAAATAAATAAATAAATAAAAAATCGTTTTTTTTTAAAATTCAAATGTTAAACCATTTTGTTGACTGAGTTCTAATACTTCGATTGGTTGGTAAAACTGTTTGATTCGGAGGGGTTGTTTTCCAACAGTTTTCATTTTAAAGACATAATCCAATAAGAAAATGTAAAGAATTTAACTACCAAGGTAAATCAATAAAAATTTCTCATCTTGACTATCTTTATATAAATTATATTTTAAAAATAAAAAATTAATTAATAAATATATAATAAAAAATTAATTAATAAATATATAATAAAAAATTAATTTTTTAATATAATATAATAAAATAAAATAAAAAAGACAATAATAAAATAAATGAATTAAAGTTTTTATTTATTTTTATATGTTTCTAGTTTTTATCTTTGTTGTAATAAATATTAATAAAGTTTTATTTGAAATGAAAGTCAATATGTTTTTTTATCATATTGATTGTCACAAATGAATCATTGTAGTTTGAATTCATTGATTCTAATAATTTGATTGTTGAACGGGTTGCTTTTAGATTTGATGTGAAAAGGGATTTGTGTGGGTCTAAAATTAATATTTTATTACATGATTCATTCTTTGATTCAATTAATCTTGATTTCCAATCATTATAGTCAAGTTTTTGTAAATTAAATTCTTTTGAAAGTTGTTCTAATACATCACTGATTTTGAATGTGTCACTGATTAAGTTGTACGATTTGGATGAGTTGTTTTCCCAACAGTTTGCATTTAATAATATTTTGCATACATTATCTGATATCCAGGTTATAGGTGCTAAATTGGTAAGATTTATAAATTGATCTGGATATATTTTAAATTTGTAGCATTGTTGAATAAATAGTTGTACAAAGTCATTTTTATTTCCGATACCAGTGTATGGATTTGCAAATATAAATGGTAATCTTAATACAATTGATGGTATTCCTCTGTTTGAAGCTTCTCTGACTAAATATTCTGAAACGATTTTAGATTGACCATAACCGTTTTCACTTTGTTCAATTTGGTCGACTGATGGTATGAATGAGTCTTCAAATTCTTCTCTTTGAATATTTGTGAATATTGAAAATGATGAAATGTGAACAATTGGTTTAATTAGTTTTTCATTGTGGTTTGCAAATTTAAGCATTTCATATGTTGATGCAACGTTAATTGGTTTACATTCTGAATATGGAGATATTAAATTGGTATTGGCACCACAATTTATTATTAAATTGATATTTGAAGCTATATTATTATATTGTCCATCTTGAAGGCCAAATTGCTGAATGGAAATATCACCTAAAATAATTTCAATCTTTTTAAATTCATTTGCTGTTATTTGTTCGTATAATCTATGATATTTTAAGTTGTTTATAATTGTTTCTAATGCTTCATTATTTGATTTTTTATTTCTAACTAAACAATAGATTTTTGAGCAATTTGATCTTTTTAATAAATTCGATAACAAATAAACACCTAAATAACCTGATGTACCAGTTAAAAGGACATTTAAGTCGTTTGCTAAAAGATTGTTAAAATCTATCGAAGTATTTGCCAAATTTTTGACTGTGTTGTTTAATTTAATTTCTTTTTCCCAAAACTCTTTATTGTTATTGTTGCTAATTATCTTTTGATTAGTTTTTTTATTATTATTATTGCCATTTAGAGATTTCGAAATATTTTGAAGTAGTACACCAATTGTAAAAGTTTGTATTTGGGAAATTGTAAATAGGTTTTGAGTGTAGTTTGAATCTATAAAGTTTTTAAGTGAAATTATAACCATAGAGTCTGATCCAAGATCAATTAAACGGCAATCATGATTGATTTTTGATGCTTCAATTGTTAAGAGTTCTGAAATTTTATCAATTACTTTTTGAATTGCTCCTGAGTCTTCACCAGATAGTTGTTTGTTTTTAGATTGAATTGCATTAGAAATAAAATCAATTTTGCTGTTGGCTGGTTTGTTTGCGTAACTATCGATAGAGTCATTGAAAATGTTTACAGAAAGACTGTTGGAGATTTCTTGATTTTGAATAAAAAGATCTAGAGATCCTAATAATAGATTTACAGTAATTGGTGAAAATCCCAAGTTTTCGATAAATCTTGCAATTGAACGTTGTTTTGAAATAAAACCTGCAGTTTCAAAAAGACCCCAAAATGTTGAAATTGCTGGTAAACCTAATGATCTTCTGTGTCTTGCAAGTGCATCTAAAAAGTAATTTGAACTTGTATATCCAACTTGAATTGGTGATCCAAAAATTGCAGTAACTGAGGAAGCTAATATAAATTGTTTTAAATCCCATTGGTTTTCTAATGATAAGTTGTGTAGATTCATTGCTCCAAACGATTTTGCGCTTAATGATGCATATAAATCGTTTTTACTGACTTCTAATGGTTCGTGATTAACATATTGAAAAGCGAAATGGAAAATAGATTCCACTTGACCAATATCTTTATTTTCTAAATAAATTTCTTTAATTGATTGACTGATTGACTCATATTCGCCAATATCACAACTCTTAAATATATATTTGATATTATTCTCTGAACCATTAATGAGTTTTTCAATTTCCCATCTTTTCTTTGATTTTGATAAAATAATTATAGTATCGACAGATGTTGAGCATTTTGAAATCCATTTTAATATTTCTAAGATAAGACCTGTTTGACCAGTCACTAAAACAGTTTTACCTAAACTTTCATGGTTGATTTTATAATCTGGTTTTAAACAGTTGTAGTCTTGATTATTATTTTCTAAAAGAGGAGTTAAAACATCACTATCCATTTTAACTGAGATTTTACCAATAAGTTTTCTCTCGTTCATAAATTCGATTGCTTCTTTGATATTATTAACTGAAATTTCTTTAATTGGTATAAGTTCTAAACTCTGATTTGAAAAACCATCATATAATTCTTTTAATAGCATTCTAAATAATTTGTTATGTAGTTTTGATATCTCCACAGCATGGTAACCAATATTGTATTTGAATTTGTTAAAATCGGTGTATTCGTTTGCATTTAAATGTGTTACCGAAACATCTACAATTCTACCGCCTTTACATAAACATTTAAAGTTTGCATCCATAAATTCATTTGAAAATGTGTTTAAAATTAAATCTACACCATCTTTTTGAGAGCCAAGTTGTTTTAGTTTCTGTTTGATTTCTTTTACATAGTTAATATTC
>NW_003519377.1:40493-76397 GCF_000190715.1 Dictyostelium purpureum
AATATTGAAAAGGACGAAACGTGAACAAATCGGTTTTAATTAGTTTTTCACTCTGGGTTTGCAAAATTTAAGCATTTCATATGTTGATGCAACGTTAATTGGTTTACATTCTGAATATGGAGATATTAAATTGGTATTGGCACCACAATTTATTATTAAATTGATATTTGAAGCTATATTATTATATTGTCCATCTTGAAGGCCAAATTGCTGAATGGAAATATCACCTAAAATAATTTCAATCTTTTTAAATTCATTTGCTGTTATTTGTTCGTATAATCTATGATATTTTAAGTTGTTTATAATTGTTTCTAATGCTTCATTATTTGATTTTTTATTTCTAACTAAACAATAGATTTTTGAGCAATTTGATCTTTTTAATAAATTCGATAACAAATAAACACCTAAATAACCTGATGTACCAGTTAAAAGGACATTTAAGTCGTTTGCTAAAAGATTGTTAAAATCTATCGAAGTATTTGCCAAATTTTTGACTGTGTTGTTTAATTTAATTTCTTTTTCCCAAAACTCTTTATTGTTATTGTTGCTAATTATCTTTTGATTAGTTTTTTTATTATTATTATTGCCATTTAGAGATTTCGAAATATTTTGAAGTAGTACACCAATTGTAAAAGTTTGTATTTGGGAAATTGTAAATAGGTTTTGAGTGTAGTTTGAATCTATAAAGTTTTTAAGTGAAATTATAACCATAGAGTCTGATCCAAGATCAATTAAACGGCAATCATGATTGATTTTTGATGCTTCAATTGTTAAGAGTTCTGAAATTTTATCAATTACTTTTTGAATTGCTCCTGAGTCTTCACCAGATAGTTGTTTGTTTTTAGATTGAATTGCATTAGAAATAAAATCAATTTTGCTGTTGGCTGGTTTGTTTGCGTAACTATCGATAGAGTCATTGAAAATGTTTACAGAAAGACTGTTGGAGATTTCTTGATTTTGAATAAAAAGATCTAGAGATCCTAATAATAGATTTACAGTAATTGGTGAAAATCCCAAGTTTTCGATAAATCTTGCAATTGAACGTTGTTTTGAAATAAAACCTGCAGTTTCAAAAAGACCCCAAAATGTTGAAATTGCTGGTAAACCTAATGATCTTCTGTGTCTTGCAAGTGCATCTAAAAAGTAATTTGAACTTGTATATCCAACTTGAATTGGTGATCCAAAAATTGCAGTAACTGAGGAAGCTAATATAAATTGTTTTAAATCCCATTGGTTTTCTAATGATAAGTTGTGTAGATTCATTGCTCCAAACGATTTTGCGCTTAATGATGCATATAAATCGTTTTTACTGACTTCTAATGGTTCGTGATTAACATATTGAAAAGCGAAATGGAAAATAGATTCCACTTGACCAATATCTTTATTTTCTAAATAAATTTCTTTAATTGATTGACTGATTGACTCATATTCGCCAATATCACAACTCTTAAATATATATTTGATATTATTCTCTGAACCATTAATGAGTTTTTCAATTTCCCATCTTTTCTTTGATTTTGATAAAATAATTATAGTATCGACAGATGTTGAGCATTTTGAAATCCATTTTAATATTTCTAAGATAAGACCTGTTTGACCAGTCACTAAAACAGTTTTACCTAAACTTTCATGGTTGATTTTATAATCTGGTTTTAAACAGTTGTAGTCTTGATTATTATTTTCTAAAAGAGGAGTTAAAACATCACTATCCATTTTAACTGAGATTTTACCAATAAGTTTTCTCTCGTTCATAAATTCGATTGCTTCTTTGATATTATTAACTGAAATTTCTTTAATTGGTATAAGTTCTAAACTCTGATTTGAAAAACCATCATATAATTCTTTTAATAGCATTCTAAATAATTTGTTATGTAGTTTTGATATCTCCACAGCATGGTAACCAATATTGTATTTGAATTTGTTAAAATCGGTGTATTCGTTTGCATTTAAATGTGTTACCGAAACATCTACAATTCTACCGCCTTTACATAAACATTTAAAGTTTGCATCCATAAATTCATTTGAAAATGTGTTTAAAATTAAATCTACACCATCTTTTTGAGAGCCAAGTTGTTTTAGTTTCTGTTTGATTTCTTTTACATAGTTAATATTTCTTGTGGAGTAAATACCTGTAATTAATGATCCATAATGTTCTCTTAGATAATCTTCTTTTTCTTTTGAACCAACAGTAACAAACAAGTGTGATTTAAATCCTTTCCATTTTAAAATATTGAGTGCAGATAAACCGACACCACCTGTACCAGTATGTATTAAAACACTTTCTTTTTCTTCTATATTTAAATTACCAATATAAAAAAGAGAGTAAAGTGAGGTCATGTAAACAATAGGTATGATTGAAGCTTCAACAAAACTAATATTGTTTGGTTTGATGAAAATATTATTTTTGTGAGGATAAACATGAGTAGAGGATGCAGATGTTGAAATGCCAAATACTTGATCACCAATTTTATATTCTGTAACATTATCACCAATTCTTGTAATAATACCTGAAAAATCCAAACCAAATTCTGGATCACTAATATCTCCTTTTGAATTAATAAGTTCTGCTGGAACTAAACCACGATAAATTAAGTTATCTTTGAAATTGATACCAATTGCTTCAGTTTTAACCTCTACATAGTCTGGGTTTAGTACTTTTTTTGGGGCTAATTTGTATTGAAGATTTGGATCAAGTTTTGCTAATAATCCATTGTTTTCTTGATACGATGTCGATTTAAATTTAGTTTTTAAATTTGATTCTTTTTTAATTCTTTCGAAATATGGAATGTTTTTTCTAATTAAATATTCAGAATGTTGGTATGTGCTTGTTAAACATTCAATATTTTCGATTACATTGTTTGAAAGTAATGATTCATTATCAAAGTCAATTGAAAATAGTCTGAGATCAATAAATTCTTCGAAATAACGTCTTGCACCGATTACAGCTGAACATGTATAGTTGAGTGCTTCTTTTTGGCAATATGTAGAAACTATTATGTGTTTTGTTGATAATTTATTTTTTAATAGATGTTGATTAATATTAACATAGTCCAATGTAACTCTGGCAATATCCTTTTGATTTTTAATTTGATTAATGGTTGTAATGAAATAAATCAATGAGTTATCTGTGATTTCTGACGAGTATAAATTAAATTCATCTATATTTGAAAAAACTAAAACGTTATTATTATATGATTTTTGAAGAATGTTAATAAACTTATTTGATTCAGATGAACCACTTTCACCAAAAATAAAAATATTATCATATATTGGAATTGAGTTATTATTTGATAAAACTGATGGTTTTTGTGAAATTGTAATTGGATTGATAAATTTATTAAACTCAAAACCAATTTCATTTAATTTTTCGTCATTTTGATTACTGTTATGAATTAAATATCCTTTTGGATTTAAAATGTTGAATATTTCAGTGTCTTTGATTAGTTTTGATGTTGTTTGTAATTGTTTTGGTAAAATTATAATATCATAGTAGTTGCATTTTAATTGTTGTTTTTCAATTAATGCTTGATTTAAATTAATTTCTTTTAATAATAAACTTCCATTAAATGATGGTAGTTGTGATTTGATATCTTTAATCTCTTGGTTAGATTCAAAACCGATTGAAAACTCTATATCAATTTCTGAATTGTTTGATAGTGTTGTGTTGATCAAATTGATGATATTTGTTGATAGTTCATAGTTATTTGATATTTGAAGTATTCTGAATATTGCTTTTTCATTTTTAATTGGTATAATTGAATTTTCAATGATTGTTAGAATATTGTTGTCATAATCTGGATTATTGAATGATAAGTTATTGAGTGTTGATTTTTGGACTAATGAATCACGTTCTTGCCAATACATTGAAAATAGTTCATTATTTGGATTTTGGATTTGCAATGGATCTCTAATTGGTATTAATGATGTACATACAACTTTATCTGCTTCAATGATAACAGTACCATCATCTAACATAATTTTGAGTGATGAAGTTAAAGATTCTCCAAATTTACCTAAAAACTCTGAATAACAATAGATATGTGTATGATTTGAAATATCACTTGGAATATTTGTGGAATAGACTTTATAGTCTTCGACTCTATCCAATACAATTTGACATGGATCTTCGATATATGATAGGAAACCATGAAGTGTTGTATCAATAATTGATGGATCGAGGAATGACTTTTTAAAACTTGTAATTGATGGATTTAATGATATCTTTGAAAATGTGCATCCATCGCCTTGATAACATTCTTCAACTCTCTTGAAATGATTTAAGTATGATAATCCGGTTTTAGATTTGATGTGTGTGTATAATTCATCTTTTGAAAGTTTTGTGTTGCCACATTTTAATTTTAATTTCTCAAAATTAAGTTTTTCAATTGGTGTTTCAAAATTGAAAACATGAATTTTACCAAGAGATGTTTCTACCCATTCATTGTTGTCTTTGAAGCTAAAGCTAACTTTGTATTCGTTTCTTGAGGTTTTTGTTATTGATGTTTGTAAGTGTTTGACTTCTTTTTCTTTTAAGATTAAAGGTGTCTTGAATTCTAAATATGGTATAATAAAATCTTTAGAGTTGAAGATTGATACAAGGTTATCAATATATCCGCAACCTGGGAAGTAATATTTATCTTTTACAACGTGTCCTTTTAAATATTCAAATGGTGGTCTAGTGATATCTATAAATGATTCGTAGATAGTTTGATTTGAGTTGATGGAGAACCCTTTTTGATCAATTGATGGTCCTTCAGTTCTGGCTTTTATAGATCTGACACTTTCTGACCAATATTGATTATTATCCCATCGATATCTTGGTAGTATAGATGTATTTGATATTACTGATGGTAGATAAATATCTTCATTTATAAACTGTGATTTAAAATTGACATTATAGCCTTTGCAAAATAGTTGTGAAATTGTGTTTTGAATTTCTTGAGTATCATCTTTGGTTTTATTTAATGAGTTTATTACTGAAATTGAATCTTCATTAAAATAGCTTGATTCTTTTGGTATCATTTGTTTGATATAATATGATAAAGTTGGATGTGGTGAAATCTCTAAAAATATTGCTCTATTGTTTTTATTTTGAGTTTCAATATGATTGAATATATTTTCAATTGCTTTACTAAACATTACTGGTTCTCTAATATTTGAATAGATATATTGTGAAGCAGGAGGTTCAATTTCATTATCACCAAATAGTTCACCTGTTACTGTTGAAAATGTTGGAATAGTTGGTTTGTTATATTTAATTTGTTTTAATGAATAAACAAGATCCTTTATACTTTCTTGAGCTGATGAATGGAATGCTATTTGTGCACCAAGGAATGCTGAGAATATACCGTCTGATTTTGATTCGTTAAAAATTTCAATTAGTTTGGTTTCATTACCTCCGACAACAATAGACGATGGTGAGTTATAACAACAAATTGTAATATCTGGATATCCAGATGAATATTTTTGATTGAATTGTTCTTCACTGATATTAATTACAAGCATTCTTGAATTTAAAGATTTATCTTGATTATTTGTTACTGTTAAACTTTGTAATCTTGCTCTTTGGTAAACCAAATAACATACATCATCTAAGTCAAGCATACCAGAACAATAGGTTGAAGTTAACTCACCAAAAGAGTGACCAACGATAATAGATGGTTTAATTCCCCAATGTTTATATAGTTCTATTAATGAAAATTGAACGATAAATAATGATGTTTGAGCTATTAATGGATCGTTAATTGATTTCTTATCTGTGGGGTCGATTGATCTAAGTTTTTCTAAAATATTGAATCCAGCATGGTTGCTCAACTTTTCATTTATCATATCCATTGATTTTCTAAATATTGTATTGTTTTCATATAGTTTGAGTGCCATGCTGGTGTATTGAGCGCCTTGACCACACATTACAAAAATAATTTCTGGATTTGAGTGTTTGTGTAAAATATTGTATGATTTATTACTTGAGGTTTTGATTTGATTTTTAAAGTTATCATTGAAACTATTCCAATCTTTGGCACTGATAACTGATCTTTGTAAAAAGTTTGGTGATTTACAAAATACTTGATGTTTAATGAAATCGTTAAATTCAATTTTGTTTGAATAGTTGGATATATTATTTAAAATTTTTGATTTGTAGTCTTCTAATGATGTTTTTGAATTTGCAGAAAATGGAATTAAATAGTTTATTTCATTTTTTGATTTTTGAGACGTTTGTAGTTGTGATTGTTGATTATATTCTTTTAAGATTATACAAACATTTGAACCTGTTGCGCCGAAATTATTTACACCGATTGTTACTAATTTGTTTTTTGGGAATGGAGTTAGGTCTGTCACAACTTTCATATTCCATTCATTAAACTTTATATTTGGATTTGGGTTATTAAAGTGAATGTTTGGTGCAAATTGACGATGCTTGAACATTAAGCAGCATTTAATGATTGATGCAACACCTGATGCAGGTTCTAAATGACCAATGTTGGACTTTACTGAACCAATTAATAATGGAGAGTTGTTTGAACGATGATCTTTTAATGACATTGATATTGCTTCAGTTTCTATTGGATCACCTGTTGGAGTACCAGTACCATGACACTCAAAGTAGTCAATATCACTTGGATGGGTTTTACTGTCTAATAATAATTTTTCAAGATTTGCATGTTGTGCATATTTTGATGGTGCGAAAAATGTTGTTTTGTTGAAAGTACCATCTGCATTAGAGTTTGCACCTTTGATAACGCAGTATATATTGTTGCCATCTTTGATTGCATTTGATAATTTTTTTAATACAAGTACACCACAACCTTCTGCACGTACAAACCCATCTGCAGCAGCATCAAATGTTTTGCAATACCCCCCGGCACCTGCCATGTTTAGATATGTTACAGCTTTTGTATATAGAGTATCTTTTTTAAAAAAAATGGTAATACAGAGTTAGTATTGGTTACATTGATTAATAGGGTATTTAAATTATAATAAAATATAATAATTACCTAGCATTAAATTGGAACCACCGACAATTGAATATTCAGAGTCTCTATTGATAATGGATTTATAACCAAGATGTATTGCATTTGAAGAGCTTGAGCAGGCAGTATCTAAAGTTAAAGATTGACCACGAAAATCGAAACAGTATGAAATACGATTTGACATTGTATGTAAACTACTATTTAAAGAATTAATACTATTATCTTTTTCAGTATAAGCTGTCATTTTATAGTCTGAAGTAGTGGCACCGATATATACACTAGTGTTGGTACCTCTCATTCCTTGTATTGGGTCAAGACCGGCATCTTCCAATGCTTCGAATGTTGATTTGAGTAACAGTCTTTGTTGTGGATCAGTTATTCCCAACTCATTTGGAGCAATACCGAATAATAATGGATCAAATGATTTCCATTCATCAATTGATACCAATCCAGCATTTTTACTTTTTATCTCTCCTGTATAAACATGATTTTCGCTCCATCTTTGATATGCTTCTGTAGCGTCAACAATACCATTGAATTTATTTTTTAAATTTTCCCAAAATTGGTAAGGTGTATTAGAATTACCTGGTAAACGAAATCCAACACCAATAATTGCTACATCATCAATATTATTATATATTTTATAGCTATCCATTTTTAAAAAAATCTTTTATTTAGTTCTATATTCTAATGTTTAATAACTATTTAGATAATTTTTTAAAAAACAAAAATATTGAAAAAAAATTGCAGAAAAAAAAACAAAAAAAAAAAATTTTATAAAAGATAAACCATTTAAATGGTTTAATAAAATTTTATATTATATATATTGATTTTATTGGTTGTAGCTATACAGAATAATAAACAATTAAATATAATTATAATTTAGTTTATATAAAAAAAATAGTTTTAAAGTTTTTAAATAGATGGGTTTTTATAAGATATATTGTAGGGATGAATTACTTTGCTAATTTTAAAAAAAATAAATAAAAAGTATTATGGAGATTTATAAGTGTTAATATGTATTTATTAAATTATTTGCAATATAAAAAAAGGGTTTAAATCTTAGATTTAAATTTTTTTTGTGCGAATTTGTAAAAAAAAAAAAATTAAAAAAATTTTTAATTAAAAAATTATAATTATTAAAATTAAAAATATTTATTTAATATTAACTTTTATTTATATTTGTAATTTTTGGCCTCTTTTTGAACTCCATTTTAAAAATACTTTTTATAGATTATTCTTTTTTTTTTAATAATGTATGTTGATAATTATATAAAATAAAATATTATAATAATTTTGTGAAGAATTTTTAATTTATTTCTTATACATTAAAAGTTTATCAAGTAGGAATTCATATAGTGGAGGGTGGATGGTTTTTTATATTTATATGTCGTTTTTATAATCTATATGTGGTTTCCACAATACAAAATTGTCCAATAAGAAAATGAAATGAATCTAACTCCAAAGTTTTCATCATGACTAAATTATATTTTAAATTAATTTAAATAAAATAAAATAAAATAAAAATGATAATAAAATAAATGAATATATGTTTTTTATTTGTTTTTTTATATGTTATAGTTTTTTACTTTTATAAGTTTCTAGTTTTTATCTCTGTTGTTATAAATATTAAGAGATCAATAAAGTTTTATTTGAAATGAAAGTCAATATGTTTTTTTATCATACTGATTGTAACAAATGAATCATTGTATTTTGAATTCATTGATTCTAATAATTTGATTGTTGAACTGGTTGCTTTTAGATTTGGGGTGAAAAGGGATTTGTGTGGGTCTAAAATTAATATTTTATTACATGATTCATTCTTTGATTCAATTAATATTGATCTCCAATCGATGTAGTCTAGTTTTTGTATATTATATTCTTTTGAAAGTTGTTCTAATACATCGCTGATTTTAAATGTGTCACTGATTAAGTTGTACGATTTGGATGAGTTGTTTTCCCAACAGTTTGTATTTAATATCATTTTGCATACATTATCTGATATCCAAGTAATTGGTGCTAAATTAGTAAGATTTTTAAATTGATCTGGATATATTTTAAATTTGTAGCATTGTTGAATAAATAGTTGTACAAAGTCATTTTTATTTCCGATACCAGTGTATGGATTTGCAAATATAAATGGTAATCTTAATACAATTGATGGTATTCCTCTGTTTGAAGCTTCTCTGACTAAATATTCTGAAACGATTTTAGATTGACCATAACCGTTTTCACTTTGTTCAATTTGGTCGACTGATGGTATGAATGAGTCTTCAAATTCTTCTCTTTGAATATTTGTGAATATTGAAAATGATGAAATGTGAACAATTGGTTTAATTAGTTTTTCATTGTGGTTTGCAAATTTAAGCATTTCATATGTTGATGCAACGTTAATTGGTTTACATTCTGAATATGGAGATATTAAATTGGTATAGGCACCGCAATTTATTATTAAGTTAATATTTGAAGCTATATTATTATATTGTTCATCTTGAAGGCCAAATTTCTGAATGGAAATATCACCTAAAACAATTTCAATCTTTTTAAATTCATTTTCTGTTATTTGTTCGTATAATCTATGATATTTTAAGTTGTTTATAATTGTTTCTAATGCTTCATTATTTGATTTTTTATTTCTAACTAAACAATAGATTTTTGAGCAATTTGATCTTTTTAATAAATTCGATAACAAATAAACACCTAAATAACCTGATGTACCAGTTAAAAGGACATTTAAGTCATTTGCTAAAAGTTTGTTAAAATCTATTGAAGTATTTGCCAAATTTTTGACTGTGTTGTTTAATTTGATTTCTTTTTCCCAAAACTCTTTATTGTTATTGTTGCTAATTATCTTTTGATTATTTGGTTTTACATTATTGGTTTTTTTATTTTTATGATTATCATTATTGCCATTTACAGATTTCGAAATATTTTGGATTATCCTATTAATTGTTAGGGTTTGCAATTGTGAAATTGTAAATAGGTTTTGAGTGTAGTTTGAATCTATAAAGTTTTTAAGTGAAATTATAACCATAGAGTCTGATCCAAGATCAATTAAACGGCAATCATGATTGATTTTTGATGCTTCAATAGTCAAGAGTTCTGAAATTTTATCAATTACTTTTTGAGTTGCTCCTGAGTCTTCACCAGATAGTTGTTTGTTTTTAGATTGAATTGCATTAGAAATAAAATCAATTTTGCTGTTGGCTGGTTTGTTTGCGTAACTATCGATAGAGTCATTGAAAATGTTTATAGAAAGACTGTTGGAGATTTCTTGATTTTGAATAAAAAGATCTAGAGATCCTAATAATAGATTTACAGTAATTGGTGTAAAACCCATGTTTTCGATAAATCTTGCAATTGAACGTTGTTTAGAAATGAAACCTGCAGTTTCGAAAAGGCCCCAAAATGTTGAAATTGCTGGTAAACCTAATGATCTTCTGTGTCTTGCAAGTGCATCTAAAAAGTAATTTGAACTTGTATATCCAACTTGAATTGGTGATCCAAAAATTGCAGTAACTGAAGAAGCTAATATAAATTGTTTTAATTCCCATTGTTTCTCTAATGATAAGTTGTGTAGATTCATTGCTCCAAACGATTTTGCGCTTAATGATGCATATAAATCATTTTTACCGACTTCTAATGGTTCGTGGTTAACATATTGAAAAGCGAAATGGAAAATAGATTCCACTTGACCAATATCTTTATTTTCTAAATAAATTTCTTTTATTGATTGACTGATTGATTCATATTCGCCAATATCACAACTCTTAAATATATATTTGATATTATTCTTTGAACCATTAATGAGTTTTTCAATTTCCCATCTTTTCTTTGATTTTGATAAAATAATTATGGTTTCGACAGATGTTGAGCATTTTGAAATCCATTTTAATATTTCTAAGATAAGACCTGTTTGACCAGTAACTAAAACAGTTTTACCTAAACTTTCATGGTTAATTTTATAATCTGGTTTTAAAAAGTTGTAGTCTTGAGTATAATTTTCTAAAAGTGGAGTTAAAACATCACTATCCATTTTAACTGAGATTTTACCAATAAGTTTTCTCTCGTTCATAAATTCGATTGCTTCTTTGATATTATTAGCTGAAAATACATTAATTGGTATAAGTTCTAAACCTTGGGTTGAAAAACCATCATATAATTTCTTTAAAAGCATTTTATATATTTCATTAGGTAATTTTAATAACTCCACAGCATGATAACCAATATTGTATTTGAATTTGTTAAAATCGGTGTATTCGTGTGGATTTAAATGTGTTGTTGAAACATCTACAATTCTACCTCCTTTACATAAACATTTAAAGTTTGCATCCATAAATTCATTTGAAAATGTGTTTAAAATTAAATCTACACCATCTTTTTGAGAGCCAAGTTGTTTTAGTTTTTGTTTGATTTCTTTTACATAGTTAATATTTCTTGTGGAGTAAATACCTGTAATTAATGATCCATAATGTTCTCTTAGATAATCTTCTTTTTCTTTTGAACCAACAGTAACAAACAAGTGTGATTTAAATCCTTTCCATTTTAAAATATTGAGTGCAGATAAACCGACACCACCTGTACCAGTATGTATTAAAACACTTTCTTTTTCTTCAATATTTAAATTACCAATATTAAAAAGGCAGTAAAGAGAGGTCATGTAAACAATAGGTATGATTGAAGCTTCAACAAAACTAATATTGTTTGGTTTGATGAAAATATTATTTTTGTGAAGATAAATATGAGTAGAGGCTGCAGATGTTGAAAGGCCGAATACTTGATCACCAATTTTATATTCTGTAACATTATCACCAATTCTTGTAATAATACCTGAAAATTCGAAACCAAATTCTGGATCACCAATATCTCCTTTTGAATTAATAAGTTCTGCTGGAACTAAACCACGATAAATTAAGTTATCTTTGAAGTTGATACCAATTGCTTCAGTTTTAACCTCTACATAGTCCGGGTTTAGCACTTTTTTTGGGGCTAATTTGTATTGAAGATTTGGATCAAGTTTTGCTAATAATCCATTGTTTTCTTTATACGATGTTGATTTAAATTTAGTTTTTAAATTTGATTCTTTTTTAATTCTTTCAAAATATGGAATGTTTTTTCTAATTAAATATTCAGAATGTTGATATGTGCTTGTTAAACATTCAATATTTTCGATTACATTGTTTGAAAGTAATGATTCATTATCAAAGTCAATTGAAAATAGTCTGAGATCAATAAATTCTTCGAAATAACGTCTTGCACCTATTACAGCTGAACATGTATAGTTGAGTGCTTCTTTTTGACAATATGTAGAAACTATTATGTGTTTTGTTGATAGTTTATTTTTTAATAGATGTTGATTAATATTAACATAGTCCAATGTAACTCTGGCAATATCATTTTGATTTTTAATTTGATTAATGGTTGTAATAAAATAAATTAATGAGTTATCTGTTATTTCTGACGAGTGTAAATTAAATTCATCTATATTTGAAATAACTAAAACGTTATTATTATATGATTTTTGAAGAATGTTAATAAACTTATTTGATTCAGATGAACCACTTTCACCAAAAATAAAAATATTATCATATATTGGAATTGAGTTATTATTTGATAAAACTGATGGTTTTTGTGAAATTGTAATTGGATTGATAAAGTTATTAAACTCAAAACCAATTTCATTTAATTCTTCGTCACTTTGACTACTGTTATGAATTAAATATCCTTTTGGGTTTAAAATGTTGAATATTTCAGTGTCTTTGATTAGTTTTGATGTTGTTTGTAATTGTTTTGGTAAAATTATAATATCATAGTAGTTGAATTTTAATTGTTGTTTTTCAATTAATGCTTGATATAAATTAATTTCTTTTAATAATAAACTTCCATTAAATGATGGTAGTTGTGATTTGATATCTTTAATCTCTTGGTTCGATTCTAAACCGATTGAAAACTCTATATCAATTTCTGAATTATTTGATAGTGTTGTGTTAATCAAGTTGATGATATCTGTTGATAGTTCATAGTTATTTGATATTTGAAGTATTCTGAATATTGCTTTTTCATTTTTAATTGGTATAATTGAATTTTCAATGATTGTTAGAATATTGTTGTCATAATCTGGATTATTGAATGATAAGTTATTGAGTGTTGATTTTTGTACTAATGAATCACGTTCTTGCCAATACATTGAAAATAGTTCATTATTTGGATTTTGGATTTGCAATGGATCTCTAATTGGTATTAATGATGTACATACAACTTTATCTGCTTCAATGATAACAGTACCATCATTTAACATTATTTTGAGTGACGAAGTTAAAGATTCTCCAAATTTACCTAAATACTCTGAATAACAATAGATATGTGTATGATTTGAAATATCACTTGGAATATTTGTGGAATAGACTTTATAGTCTTCGACTCTATCAAATACAATTTGACATGGATCTTCGATATATGATAGGAAACCATGAAGTGTTGTATCAATAATTGATGGATCGAGGAATGACTTTTTAAAACTTGTAATTGATGGATTTAATGATATCTTTGAAAATGTGCATCCATCACCTTGATAACATTCTTCAACTCTCTTGAAATGATTTAAGTATGATAATCCGGTTTTAGATTTGATGTGTGTGTATAGTTCATCTTTTGAAAGTTTTGTGTTGCCACATTTTAATTTTAATTTCTCAAAATTAAGTTTTTCAATTGGTGTTTCAAAATTGAAAACATGAATTTTACCAAGAGATGTTTCTACCCATTCATTGTTGTCTTTGAAGCTAAAGCTAACTTTGTATTCGTTTCTTGAGGTTTTTGTTATTGATGTTTGTAAATGTTTGACTTCTTTTTCTTTTAAGATTAAAGGTGTCTTGAATTCTAAATATGGTATAATAAAATCTTTAGAGTTGAAAATTGATATAAGGTTATCAATATATCCGCAACCTGGGAAATAATATTTATCTTTTACAACGTGTCCTTTTAAATATTCAAATGGTGGTCTATTGATATCTATAAATGATTCGTAGATAGTTTGATGTGAGTTGATGGAGAATCCTTTTTGATCAATTGATGGTCCTTCAGTCCTGGCTTTTATAGATCTATCACTTTCTGACCAATATTGATTATTATCCCATTGATATCTTGGTAGGATAGATGTATTTGATATTACTGATGGTAAATAAATATCTTCATTTATAAACTGTGATTTAAAATTGACATTGTAGCCTTTGCAATATAGTTGTGAAATTGTGTTTTGAATTTCTTGAGTATCATATTTGGTTTTATTTAATGAGTTTATTACTGAAATTGAATCTTCATTAAAATAGCTTGATTCTTTTGGTATCATTTGTTTGATATAATATGATAAAGTTGGATGTGGTGAAATCTCTAAAAATATTGCTCTATTGTTTTTATTTTGAGTTTCAATATGATTGAATATACTTTCAATGGCTTTACTAAACATTACTGGTTCTCTAATATTTGAATAGATATAATGTGAAACTGGAGGTTCAATTTCATTATCACCAAATAGTTCACCTGTTACGGTTGAAAATGTTGGAATTGTTGGTTTGTTATATTTAATTTGTTTTAATGAATAAACAAGATCCTTTATACTTTCTTGAGCTGATGAATGGAATGCTGTTTGTACACCAAGGAATGCTGAGAATATACCGTTTGATTTTGATTCGTTAAAAATTTCAATTAGTTTGGTTTCATTACCTCCGACTACAATCGATGATGGTGAGTTATAACAACATATTGTAATATCTGGATATCTAGATGAATATTTTTGATTGAATTGTTCTTCACTGATATTAATTACAAGCATTCTTGAATTTAAAGATTTATCTTGATTATTTGTTACTGTTAAACTTTGTAATCTTGCTCTTTGGTAAACCAAATAACATACATCATCTAAGTCAAGCATACCAGAACAATAGGTTGAAGTTAACTCACCAAAAGAGTGACCAACGATAATAGATGGTTTAATTCCCCAATGTTTATATAGTTCTATTAATGAAAATTGAACGATAAATAATGATGTTTGGGTAATTAATGGATCGTTAATTGATTTCTTATCTGTGGGGTCGATTGATCTTAGTTTTTCTAAAATATTGAATCCAGCATGGTTGCTCAACTTTTCATTTATCATATCCATTGATTTTCTAAATATTGTATTGTTTTCATATAGTTTGAGTGACATGCTGGTATATTGAGGGCCTTGACCACACATTACAAAAATAATTTCTGGATTTGAGTGTTTATGTAAAATATTGTATGATTTATTACTTGAGGTTTTGATTTGATTTTTAAAGTTATCATTGAAACTATTCCAATCTTTGGCACTGATAACTGATCTTTGTAAAAAGTTTGGTGATTTACAAAATACTTGATGTTTAATGAAATCGTCAAATTCAATTTTGTTTGAATAGTTGGATATATTATTTAAAATTTTTGATTTGTAGTCTTCTAATGATGTTTTTGAATTTGCAGAAAATGGAATTAAATAGTTTATTTCATTTTTTGATTTTTGAGACGTTTGTAGTTGTGATTGTTGATTATATTCTTTTAAGATTATACAAACATTTGAACCTGTTGCGCCGAAATTATTTACACCGATTGTTACTAATTTGTTTTTTGGGAATGGAGTTAGGTCTGTCACAACTTTCATATTCCATTCATTAAACTTTATATTTGGATTTGGGTTATTAAAGTGAATGTTTGGTGCAAATTGACGATGTTTGAACATTAAGCAGCATTTAATGACTGATGCAACACCTGATGCAGGTTCTAAATGACCAATGTTGGATTTTACTGAACCAATTAATAATGGAGAGTTGTTTGAACGATGATCTTTTAATGACATTGATATTGCTTCAGTTTCTATTGGATCACCTGTTGGAGTACCAGTGCCATGACACTCAAAGTAGTCAATATCACTTGGATTGGTTTTACTGTCTAATAATACTTTTTCAAGATTTGCATGTTGTGCATATTTTGATGGTGCGAAAAATGTTGTTTTGTTGAAAGTACCATCTGCATTAGAGTTAACACCTTTGATAACGCAGTATATATTGTTGCCATCTTTTATGGCATTTGATAATTTTTTTAATACAAGTATACCACTGCCTTCTGCACGTACGAACCCATCTGCAACAGAGTCAAATGATTTGCAATATCCCCCGGCACCTGTCATGTTTAGATATGATACAGCTTTGGTGTATTGTGTATCTTTTATAAAAATGGTAATACAGAGTTAGTATTTTTAAAATGATTAATAGGGTATTAAAATAATAATAAAATATTATAATTACCTAATATTAAATTGGAACCACCGACAATTGAATATTCAGAGTCTCCATTGATAATGGATTTATAACCAAGTTGGATTGCATTTGAAGAGCTTGAGCAGGCAGTATCTAAAGTTAAAGATTGACCACGAAAATCGAAACAGTATGAAATACGATTTGACATTGTATGTAAATTAGTATTTAAAGAATTGATACTATTATCTTTTTCAGTATAAGATGACATTTTATAGTCTGAAGTAGTGGCACCGATGTACACACTAGTGTTGGTACCTCTCATTCCTTGTAATGGGTCAAGACCGGCATCTTCTAATGCTTCAAATGTTGATTTGAGTAACAGTCTTTGTTGTGGATCCGTAATTCCCAACTCATTTGGGGCAATACTGAATAATAATGGGTCAAATGATTTCCATTCATCAATTGATACCAATCCAGCATTTTTACTTTTTATTTCTCCTGAATAAAAATGATTTTCGCCCCATCTTTGATATTCTTTTGTAGCGTCAACAATACCATTGAATTTATTTTTTAAATTTTCCCAAAACTGGTCAGGTGTATTAGAATTACCTGGTAAACGAAATCCAACACCAATAATTGCAACATCTTCACTATTATTATATTTATTATCGTTATCCATTTTTAATAAAAAATCTTAAATTTAGTTCTATACTCTAATATTAAATAACTGTTTGATTAATTTCTTTAAAAATATTTAAACAATTGTTGGAATAATAAAAGAGAAAAAATAAATATTGATTAATTATATATAAATATACATAATAAAAGAATATTAATTGGTTTAGCTATAACAACCTAAAATAGTTTTAATGCTTTTGAATAGATGGGCTATTATTTAAAACATGATAATAAAAAAACAATTATGAATTACAGATGGATTTATAATTACATATCTATGTATGTATATTTTTTTAATTATTAATATTAAAAAATCGGTGTAGAAATCCCTAGATTAATTAATATAATTGTGTATATGTGTTAAAAAAAAAAATTTAATTAAAAAAAATAAAAAAAAAGGGGGGTGGAAATCTTTAGATTAAAAATTAAGATAAAAAAAAAATATAATTATTAAAATTTAATAATAATTATTATTTTAATTAATATATATTTGTAATTAAAGGACTTCTTTAATTTATAAAGGCCGGAATTCCACCCTTTTTAAAAAATACTTTTAAAGGTTATTGGTTCTTTTTTTACTTATAAACTGTAAATTTTCTATATTTTTTATAAAAAATTTAAATTAAAAATTAATTTACTTTATAATTAAAAATAATAAAATAAAATAAAAAAAGTAAATAATATAAATTATGAATTAATAAATCTTTGATCATAGGGTTTCTACATAATAATTAATTTTTAACAATTTAAAAGTATAAATAGTTCAATTTAAATTATTATCAATTATAAGTTAAAAAAATTGATAAAAATTTAAATTTATATCAACCCTAAAGCTTGAAAAAAAACTTTTAGTTTATCAATAATATAATTTAAAAAAATAAAAAAAAATAAATAAAAAAATAAATAAAAAAGATAAAATAAATGAATTTAAGTTTTTATTTGTTTTTTTATATGTTTCTAGTTTTTATCTTTGTTGTAATAAATATTAAAAGATCAATAAAGTTTTATTTGAAATGAAAGTCTATATGTTTTTTTATCATATTGATTGTAACAAATGAATCATTGTAGTTTGAATTCATTGATTCTAATAATTTGATAGTTGAACTAGTTGCTTTTAGATTTGGTGTGAAAAGGGATTTATGAGGGTCTAAAATTAATATTTTATTACATGATTCATTGTTTGATTCAATTAATCTTGATTTCCAATCATTATAGTCTAGTTTTTGTAAATTAAATTCTTTTGAAAGTTGTTCTAATACATCACTGATTTTGAATGTGTCACTGATTAAGTTGTAAGATTTGGATGAGTTGTTTTCCCAACAGTTTGCATTTAAGATCATTTTGCATACATTATCTGATATCCAAGTAATTGGTGCTAAATTTGAAAGATTTTTAAATTGATCTGGATATATTTTAAATTTGTAGCATTGTTGAATAAATAGTTGTACAAAGTCATTTTTATTTCCGATACCAGTGTATGGATTTGCAAATATAAATGGTAATCTTAATACAATTGATGGTATTCCTCTGTTTGAAGCCTCTCTGACTAAATATTCTGAAACGATTTTGGATTGACCATAACCGTTTTCACTTTGTTCAATTTGGTCGACTGATGGTAAGAATGAGTCTTCAAATTCTTCTCTTTGAATATTTGTGAATATTGAAAATGATGAAATGTGAACAATTGGTTTAATTAGTTTTTCATTGTGGTTTGCAAATTTAAGCATTTCATATGTTGAAGCAACGTTAATTGGTTTACATTCTGAATATGGAGATATTAAATTGGTATTGGCACCACAATTTATTATTAAGTTGATATTCGAAGCTATATTATTATATTGTTCATCTTGAAGGCCAAATTGCTGAATGGAAATATCACCTAAAATAATTTCAATCTTTTTAAATTCATTTTCTGTTATTTGTTCATATAATCTATGATATTTTAAGTTGTTTATAATTGTTTCTAATGCTTCATTATTTGATTTTTTATTTCTAACTAAACAATAGATTTTTGAGCAATTTGATCTTTTTAATAAATTCGATAACAAATAAACACCTAAATAACCTGATGTACCAGTTAAAAGGACGTTTAAGTCATTTGCTAAAAGTTTGTTAAAATCTATTGAAGTATTTGCCAAATTTTTGACTGTGTTGTTTAATTTAATTTCTTTTTCCCAAAACTCTTTATTGTTATTGTTGCTAATTATCTTTTGATTATTTGGTTTTACATTATTGGTTTTTTTATTTTTATGATTATCATTATTGCCATTTACAGATTTCGAAATATTTTGGATTATCCTATTAATTGTTAGGGTTTGCAATTGTGAAATTGTAAATAGGTTTTGAGTGTAGTTTGAATCTATAAAGTTTTTAAGTGAAATTATAACCATAGAGTCTGATCCAAGATCAATTAAACGGCAATCATGATTGATTTTTGATGCTTCAATTGTTAAGAGTTCTGAAATTTTATCAATTACTTTTTGAGTTGCTCCTGAGTCTTCACCAGATAGTTGTTTGTTTTTAGATTGAATTGCATTAGAAATAAAATCAATTTTGCTGTTGGCTGGTTTGTTTGCGTAACTATCGATAGAGTCATTGAAAATGTTTACGGAAAGACTGTTGGAGATTTCTTGATTTTGAATAAAAAGATCTAGAGATCCTAATAATAGATTTACAGTAATTGGTGAAAATCCCATGTTTTCAATAAATCTTGCAATTGAACGTTGTTTTGATACAAAACCTGCAGTTTCGAAAAGACCCCAAAATGTTGAAGTTGCTGGTAAACCTAATGACCTTCTGTGTCTTGCAAGTGCATCTAAAAAGTAATTTGAACTTGTATATCCAACTTGAATTGGAGATCCAAAAACTGCAGTAACTGAAGAAGCTAATATAAATTGTTTTAATTCCCATTGTTTGTCTAATGATAAGTTGTGTAGATTCATTGCTCCAAACGATTTTGCGCTTAATGATGCATATAAATCATTTTTACCGACTTCTAATGGTTCGTGGTTAACATATTGAAAAGCGAAATGGAAAATAGATTCCACTTGACCAATATCTTTATTTTCTAAATAAATTTCTTTAATTGATTGACTGATTGACTCATATTCGCCAATATCACAACTCTTAAATATATATTTGATATTATTCTTTGAACCATTAATGAGTTTTTCAATTTCCCACCTTTTCTTTGATTTTGATAAAATAATTATGGTTTCGACAGATGTTGAGAATTTTGAAATCCATTTTAATATTTCTAAGATAAGACCTGTTTGACCAGTCACTAAAACAGTTTTACCTAAACTTTCATGGTTGATTTTATAATCTGGTTTTAAAAAGTTGTAGTCTTGATTATTATTTTCTAAAAGTGGAGTTAAAACATCACTATCCATTTTAACTGAGATTTTACCAATAAGTTTTCTCTCGTTCATAAATTCGATTGCTTCTTTGATATTATTAGCTGAAAATACATTAATTGGTATAAGTTCTAAACCTTGGGTTGAAAAACCATAATATAATTTCTTTAAAAGCATTCTATATAATTCATTATGTAGTTTTGATATCTCCACAGCATGGTAACCAATATTGTATTTGAATTTGTTAAAATCGGTGTATTCGTGTGGATTTAAATGTGTTACCGAAACATCTACAATTCTACCACCTTTTGATAAACATTTAAAGTTTGCATCCATAAATTCATTTGAAAATGTGTTTAAAATTAAATCTACACCATCTTTTTGAGAGCCAAGTTGTTTTAGTTTCTGTTTGATTTCTTTTACATAATTAATATTTCTTGTGGAGTATATACCTGTAATTAATGATCCATAGTGTTCTCTTAGATATTCTTCTTTTTCTTTTGAACCAACAGTAACAAACAAGTGTGATTTAAATCCTTTCCATTTTAAAATATTGAGTGCAGATAAACCGACACCACCTGTACCAGTATGTATTAAAACACTTTCTTTTTCTTCAATATTTAAATTACCAATATAAAAAAGAGAGTAAAGAGAGGTCATGTAAACAATAGGTATGGTTGAAGCTTCAACAAAACTAATATTGTTTGGTTTGATGAAAATATTATTTTTGTGAGGATAAATATGAGTAGAGGCTGCACATGTTGAAATGCCGAATACTTGATCACCAATTTTATATTCGGTAACATTATCACCAATTCTTGTAATAATTCCTGAAAACTCGAAACCAAATTCTGGATCACCAATATCTCCTTTTGAATTAATAAGTTCTGCTGGAACTAAACCACGATAAATTAAGTTATCTTTGAAATTAATACCAATTGCTTCAGTTTTAACCTCTACATAGTCCGGGTTTAGTACTTTTTTTGGGGCTAATTTGTATTGAAGATTTGGATCAAGTTTTGCTAATAATCCATTGTTTTTTTGATACGATGTTGATTTAAATTTGGTTTTTAAATTTGATTCTTTTTTAATTCTTTCAAAGTATGGAATGTTTTTTCTAATTAAATATTCAGAATGTTGATATGTGCTTGTTAAACATTCAATATTTTCAATTACATTGTTTGAAAGTAATGATTCATTATCAAAGTCAATTGAAAATAGTCTGAGATCAATAAATTCTTCGAAATAACGTCTTGCACCGATTACAGCTGAACATGTATAGTTGAGTGCTTCTTTTTGGCAATATGTAGAAATTATTATGTGTTTTGTTGATAGTTTATTTTTTAATAGATGTTGATTAATATTAACATAGTCCAATGTAACTCTGGCAATATCATTTTGATTTTTAATTTGATTAATGGTTGTAATGAAATAAATTAATGAGTTATCTGTGATTTCTGACGAGTGTAAATTAAATTCATCTATATTTGAAACAACTAACACTTTATTATAATATGATTTTTGAAGAATGTTAATAAACTTATTTGATTCAGATGAACCACTTTCACCAAAAATAAAAATATTATCATATATTGGAATTGAGTTATTATTTGATAAAACTGATGGTTTTTGTGAAATTGTAATTGGATTGATAAAGTTATTAAATTCAAAACCAATTTCATTTAATTCTTCGTCACTTTGATTACTGTTGTGAATTAAATATCCTTTTGGATTTAAAATTTTGAATATTTCAGTGTCTTTGATTAGTTTTGATGTTGTTTGTAATTGCTTTGGTAAAATTATAATATCATAGTAGTTGTATTTTAATTGTTGTTTTTCAATTAATGCTTGATTTAAATTAATTTCTTTTAATAATAAACTTCCATTAAATGATGGTAGTTGTGATTTGATATCTTTAATCTCTTGGTTGGATTCTAAACCGATTGAAAACTCTATATCAATTTCTGAATTGTTTGATAGTGTTGTGTTGATCAAATTGATGATATTTGTTGATAGTTCATAGTTATTTGATATTTGAAGTATTCTGAATATTGCTTTTTCATTTTTAATTGGTATAATTGAATTTTCAATGATTGTTAGAATATTGTTGTCATAATTTGGATTATTGAATGATAAGTTATTGAGTGTTGATTTTTGGACTAATGAATCACGTTCTTGCCAATACATTGAAAATAGTTCATTGTTTGGATTTTGGATTTGCAATGGATCTCTAATTGGTATTAATGATGTACATACAACTTTATCTGCTTCAATGATAACAGTACCATCATCTAACATTATTTTGAGTGATGAAGTTAAAGATTCTCCAAATTTACCTAAAAACTCTGAATAACAATAGATATGTGTATGGTTTGAAATATCACTTGGAATATTTGTGGAATAGACTTTATAGTCTTCGACTCTATCAAATACAATTTGACATGGATCTTCGATATATGATAGGAAACCATGAAGTGTTGTATCAATAATTGATGGATCTAGGAATGTCTTTTTAAAGCTTGTAATTGATGGATTTAATGATATCTTTGAAAATGTGCATCCATCACCTTGATAACATTCTTCAACTCTCTTGAAATGATTTAAGTATGATAATCCGGTTTTAGATTTGATGTGTGTGTATAATTCATCTTTTGAAAGTTTTGTGTTGCCACATTTTAATTTTAATTTCTCCAAACTAAGTTTTTCAATTGGTGTTTCAAAATTGAAAACATGAATTTTACCAAGAGATGTTTCTATCCATTCATTGTTGTCTTTGAAGCTAAAGCTAACTTTGTATTCGTTTCTTGAGGTTTTTGTTATTGATGTTTGTAAATGTTTGACTTCTTTTTCTTTTAAGATTAAAGGTGTCTTGAATTCTAAATATGGTATAATAAAATCTTTAGAGTTGAAAATTGATACAAGGCTATCAATATATCCGCAACCTGGGAAATAATATTTATCTTTTACAACGTGTCCTTTTAAATACTCAAATGGTGGTCTATTGATATCTATAAATGATTCGTAGATAGTTTGATGTGAGTTGATAGAGAATCCTTTTTGATCAATTGATGGTCCTTCAGTTCTAGCTTTTATAGATCTATCACTTTCTGACCAATATTGATTATTATCCCATTGATATCTTGGTAGGATAGATGTATTTGATATTACTGATGGTAAATAAATATCTTCATTTATAAACTGTGATTTAAAATTGACATTATAGCCTTTGCAATATAGTTGCGAAATTGTGTTTTGAATTTCTTGAGTATCATCTTTGGTTTTATTTAATGAGTTTATTACTGAAATTGAATCTTCATTAAAATAGCTTGATTCTTTTGGTATCATTTGTTTGATATAATATGATAAAGTTGGATGTGGTGAAATCTCTAAAAATATTGCTCTATTGTTTTTATTTTGAGTTTCAATATGATTGAATATATTTTCAATTGCTTTACTAAACATTACTGGTTCTCTAATATTTGAATAGATATAGTGTGAAGCTGGAGGTTCAATTTCATTATTACCAAATAGTTCACCTGTTACTGTTGAAAATGTTGGAATTGTTGATTTGTTATATTTAATTTGTTTTAATGAATAAACAGATTCTTGAATAGCTTTTTGGGCTGATGAATGGAATGCTGTTTGTGCACCAAGGAATGCTGAGAATATACCGTTTGATTTTGATTCATTAAAAATTTCAATTAGTTTGGCTTCATTACCTCCGACCACAATAGATGATGGTGAGTTGTAACAACAGAGTTCAATATCTGGATATCTAGATGAATACTTTTCATTGAATTGTTCTTCACTAATATTAATTACAAGCATTCTTGAATTTAGAGATTTATCTTGATTATTTGTTACTGTTAAACTTTGTAATCTTGCTCTTTGGTAAACCAAATAACATACATCATCTAAGTCAAGCATACCAGAACAATAGGTTGAAGTTAACTCACCAAAAGAGTGACCAACGATAATAGATGGTTTAATTCCCCAATGTTTATATAGTTCTATTAATGAAAATTGAACGATAAATAATGATGCTTGAGCTATTAATGGATCGTTAATTGATTTCTTATCTGTGGGGTCGATTGATCTTAGTTTTTCTAAAATATTGAATCCAGCATGGTTGCTCAACTTTTCATTTATCATATCCATTGATTTTCTAAATATTGTATTGTTTTCATATAGTTTGAGTGACATGCTGGTATATTGAGGGCCTTGACCACACATTACAAAAATAATTTCTGGATTTGAGTGTTTATGTAAAATATTGTATGATTTATTACTTGAGGTTTTGATTTGATTTTTAAAGTTATCATTGAAACTATTCCAATCTTTGGCACTGATAACTGATCTTTGTAAAAAGTTTGGTGATTTACAAAATACTTGATGTTTAATGAAATCGTCAAATTCAATTTTGTTTGAATAGTTGAATAAATTATTTAAAATATTTGATTTGTAGTCTTCTAATGATTTTTTTGAATTTGCAGAAAATGGAATCAAATAGTTTATTTCATTTTTTGATTTTTGAGATGTTTGTAGTTGCAATTGTTGATTATATTCTTTTAAGATTATACAAACATTTGAACCTGTGACACCAAAATTATTTACACCGATTGTTACTAATTTGTTTTTTGGGAATGGAGTAAGGTCTGTTACAACTTTGATATTCCATTCATTAAACTTTATATTTGGATTTGGGTTATTAAAGTGAATGTTTGGTGCAAATTGACGATGTTTGAACATTAAGCAGCATTTAATGATTGATGCAACACCTGATGCAGGTTCTAAATGACCAATGTTGGACTTTACTGAACCAATTAATAATGGAGAGTTGTTTGAATGATGATCTTTTAATGACATTGATATCGCTTCGACCTCTATTGGATCACCTGTTGGGGTACCAGTGCCATGACACTCAAAGTAGTCAATATCACTTGGATTGGTTTTACTGTCTAATAATACTTTTTCAAGATTTGCATGTTGTGCATATTTTGATGGTGCGAAAAATGTTGTTTTGTTGAAAGTACCATCGGCATTTGAATTTGCACCTTTGATAACGCAATAAATATTGTTGCCATCTTTGATGGCATTTGATAATTTTTTTAATACAAGGATACCACTGCCTTCTGATCGTACAAACCCATCTGCAGAAGAATCAAAAGCTTTACAAAAACCCTCGGCACCTGTCATTTTTAAATATGAAAAAGATTTGGTGTATTGTGTATCTTTTATATAAAAATTAAATATTGTGGAGTTAGTATTGATTACATTGATTAATAGTATATTAAAATAATAAAAATAAAAATGTTTATAATTACCTAATATTAAATTGGAACCACCAACAATTGAATATTCAGAGTCTCCATTGATAATGGATTTATAACCAAGTTGGATTGCATTTGAAGAGCTTGAGCAGGCAGTATCTAGAGTTAACGATTGACCACGAAAATCGAAACAGTATGAAATACGATTTGACATTGTATGCAAACCACTAATCAAGGAGTTTATACCGTTATCCTGTTCAGTGAAGGCAGTGAGCTTATAGTCTACAGTAGTGGCACCAATATATACACTTGTATTGGTACCTCTCATTTCGTGTATTGGATCAAGACCGGCATCTTCCAAAGCTTCAAATGTTGATTTGAGTAAAAGTCTTTGTTGTGGATCAGTTATTCCCAACTCATTTGGAGCAACACCGAATAATAATGGATCAAATGATTTCCATTCATCAATTGATACCAATCCAGCATTTTTACTTTTTATTTCTCCTGAATAAAAATGATTTTCGCTCCATCTTTGATATTCTTTTGAAGCGTCAACAACGCCGTTGAATTTATTTTTTAAATTTTCCCAAAACTGGTCGGGTGTATTTGAATCACCTGGTAAACGAAATCCAACACCAATAATTGCTACATCTTCACATTTATTATCTATGTTAACCATTTTTAAAAAACAAGGAAGTTAGTTTATAAATATTTTTTGTATTATTTTAAAGTTTTATAAATATTTATTGTATGAAATTATTTTGAAAATAAAAAAAAATGGACTAGAATTATTTATATTTTTTTTTTTTTTTTAGGGGGAGAAAAAAAAGGGTTCTGAAACTCGTTGATAAAAAGTTAGAGATTTAAAAAGTCCTCCCAATGACTATTTTTTTAAAAAAAAAAAAAAAAAAGGAGATATGTGTATCTATATACTTTTTACAATATTAACAAGCCTATTTGGCAATTGGATTCCCTTTAAAGAAATAAAAATCATAAAAATGTCTCAAAATGTGGGGGAAAAAATAAAGTTTTGTGCACAACACAATTATGAAATAATGAAATTAAAATTAAAATAAAAAATACAACTGTAATTTATTACCCTTATAAAAGATTTATAATTAACAACTTAGGTTTTATTTGAACCTTAATTGATTTATCATTGTGTTATTAATAACTACTTTTGGGTATTAGTGAAAATAATTTTATTTGTGCATTTTTAAATTTTTCAAAAAAAAAAAAAAAAAAAATTATAATTTTTAAATTTTTTTAATTTTTAATTTTTTTTTAATTTTTTTTTTTAATTTTTTTTTAATACTTTCATTTAATTAGATAAATTACATTTATATTTATATTTATATTTACATTATTTATATTATATTATATATTTATAAATCGAGATGTCATCTACCCTATTAGAAAAAACAAGAAATTTACACGAAAATGTAGAACGATATGAATTATTAATCGAAAATGAAATGAAAAATGAACCAAAAACAACTAAAGAAAGAGTATTACAGAGCCATAGAGTAAACCACTATTTAAATTCATCAATCGAATGTTCTAAACAATTGTTAAATATTTATACTGATAATGATAGGTAAGCACAAATATATAATAATAACCCAAAATTATTTTTAATTGAACATAATACTAATGATGACACTTATAATAATAATAACTTTATTTAGATCAAGAAAAGATGAACTAACATCAATATCAGGATTTGGTACAGAGCTTTTTAGTTCATTTTATGAAAAACTTAGGGAAATTAAAGAATATCATCGTAAATTTCCAAATATTAAAGAAGAAAGAAATAACGAACCATTAATATATATTCGTAAGTATTGATCAATACACATTTATAAAATTTACAAAATTGATATTAATTCTTTTTTTTCTTATTTCAAATTTATTTAGCAAATGTTCCATTCACAGGTAATGAATCGAATGGCAGATTTTTAGATTTAAATGAATTTTATGAACAATATATAAATTTACATTTCATTAAAGAAAAGAATATCGATTATATCAGTTACCTAACAAGTTTTTATAAGTTTCAATACAATGATTTAGTTAGAATGAAATATTCAGAATATAAAAAATATTTAGAATCACTTTTAGAATATTTATTAAGTTTTATTCAAAGAACCCAACCACTTTTTAATTTAATACCATCCATTTTAAAATCTGAAAATGAATTTAACGAAAAATGGGAAAAAAAACAATTTGATCCAACAACAGAAGAATCCAACAACAATAATGTAGATAATAATAATAAAGATAACAACGAAGAAAATAATCCTTTATATTGTAAAGCATGCAAGAAATTATTCGCATCAGAGAATGTATTTAATGGTCATTTAAAAGGTAAAAAACATATACAAAATCAAGAAAGAATGGAATTAAATGTCAATCCTTTGTTAACATTAAAATCTAGAAAAGGAAACAGTCTATTAGAATACAAGATCACAAGACTCTCTGAATATTTATTAGATCAAATCGAAGCAACTAAAGAATTTGTATTAAAGAAACAATCAAGAAGCGCAGCAGAATTAGAGAGTGGAGAGGGTTTATTGAATGAGGAGGATGAAGAAAATTTAAATATCGAAGATATTGAAACCGAAATTGAAGCACCAAAACTACGTATCGCCAATTATCCAGTCGATTGGAGCGGCAAACCCATCCCATATTGGGTTTATCGTTATTTGGAATTAGGTGTAGAATACAAATGTGAAATCTGTGGTAATCAATCCTATTGGGGCAGAAAAGCCTATGAAAAACACTTTCAAGAAGCAAGACACTCTTATGGTATGTCTAGTATCGGTGTACCAAATACAGTTCATTTCCACGAGATCACTAAAATTAAAGATGCTTTAGAACTTTGGCAAAAAATCAAATCTCAAACCAGTTTCCAACAATTTAAACAAGACAGAGACGAAGAATACGAAGATGAAAATGGTAATGTAATGAGTAAAAAGAACTACGAGCTTTTGGTTAAACAAGGTATTATTAATCCAAATAACAACAGCAGCAGTAATAACAAATCAACAGGCAAACGTGATCGTTCATAAAATTAGAATACAAAAAATAAAAAAAAACAATAAAAAAAAAAAATAAATAAAAAAAAATAAAATAAAATAATATTAATCAAACTATAAAAATCGAAACCAATAAAACTATAATAATACCATTAATGTTTTTTTACAAAAAAATTCTGTTATTTTTACCAAATTTTTATTTTTTAATTTTTAAAAATTGATTATTTTTTTTTTTATAAATTTTTAAACATTCATGCGAAATAATTGTTTAAAAAACATAAATAAATTATACACTCTTTATAAAATGAATACAGACGATTTCCCACCATTAGGTTCAAAACCAACTAGAAAAATAACTAATAAAAATAATAATAATAATAATAGTAATAATAACAATAATAGTAATAATAATAATAGTTTTTCATATAAACAAGTAACAGCTCCATCACAAACTACAACAACTGCTCCAGCACCAACTAGCTCTACCGACACTGCCACTACAACTCCAATCACATCTATTAGGAATGAAATTATTGATATTGGCGCAAATTTAGCAGATAAATCATTTGAAAAAGATATTGAAGATATTTTAAAAAGAGGTTATAATGTAAGTTTTTTTTAATAATAACTATGATCATTTTTAAATTATTGGTAACTAATTTTTTAAATATATAAATATAGAAAGGTGTTAGTAAAATAGTTATAACAGGTACTTCAATGAGATCATCTATAAAAGCACTTGAATTAATTGAATGGAATAAAAAGAAAGGTGGTATTGTCGAATTATATTCAACAGTTGGTGTACATCCACATGAAGCTGATCGTGCTTTACAAAATGGCGGCGATAAAATATCAAACGAAATAAGACAAATAATTAAAAATAACCCATATTCTGTTAAAGCAGTCGGTGAATGTGGTTTAGATTTTAATCGTAATTTTTCAACACGTCAAAACCAGATCGAAATGTTCGATAGACAAATCCAACTTGGTATTGAACTAAACTTACCATTATTTATCCATGAAAGAGACGCCTCCAAGGAGTTTATTAAAGTAGTTGAAAAATATACCTCTGTAAATAAAATGCCACGTTCAGTCATCCATTGCTTCACTGGTAACGAAGCTGAAGCAAGAGCCTATGTACAAATGGGCTTCTATATTGGTTTCACTGGTGTCATCACTCAAGAAAAAAGAGGTGAAGATTTAAGAAAAATTCTTAAAGCCGGTATCATTCCAATCGATAGATTAATGATCGAAACTGATTGTCCATATATGACTCCACACAGCATCGATCCAAAAGATAAACCAAAACAAGATCACAATTCTAAATTTATTCGTAACGAGCCATCATTATTACCATATATATTAAGAACTTTAGCCGAGTGTTATAAAGTTTCAGAGTCTGAAATGGCATTACAAACCTTTAATAACACAAAATTATTTTTTAATTTAAATTAAACAAAAAAAACCATTTAATTTTTCTAAAAATAGAAAAAAAAATAAAGATGCGTGCAATTTAAAATGTTTTATTGATTTAATTTTAAAATAGATTTGATAAAAAAAAAAAAAAAAAAAAATAGAACACCAATTCGATGAATTTTTTTTTTAGAATTTTTTTTAAATTAAATTTGATTTATTTTTTATTTTTTTAATTTTTTATTTTTTTATAAAAAAAAAATTTCTTATTTATTTCAAAAATAATTTTTTTAAACAAACCAAAAAAACAGATATTTTGTTGAAAAAAAAATAAATAATAAATATATATAAAAAAAAAGATGATGGAAGAAGAAGAGGATAATGAATTAAATTTAAATATACCAGTTATACCATTACTCGAAGATATAGGTTGTGCAGTTTGTTTAAATATTATTGAAAGTTGCTCTACTTTGGGATGTGGACATAACTTTTGTTTTGGGTGTGTTTCAGAATGTGTAAATAGAAATCATAAATGTCCATTATGTAGCAAGCCTACAACTAAAGAAAATATAGTCAGAAACCATCAATTTGACAAGCTTATAAAGATTATTAAATTTGAAAAAGAAAAATCCAAAGTAGTTTATTATGAAAATTTAATAAACAACAATAATAATTCAGCCAAACAAATAACAACAACATCAAACACAGCATCAAAAACCTCAGTAATTAATTTTATAGATGATAGCCAACAAAATAATGAATCCAACAACAATAACTCACCAGTTCAAAATATATTTAAAAAATATTTAAAAAACTCATTGATATCATTTGAATCATATTATCAAGATTTATCAAAACCATTCAATGAAAATTTAAAGAATTTAAGCAATCAAACTGAAAATACTATTAATACAATAACTTCAACTGTGTCATCCTCTGAATTGAATGCCCCGTTAGTAGAGCAAATCAGAAGAGAACATCAAATTAAAGAAGATAAGCTTCGTAAAGACTTTCAAGAATCCACCAAATATTTATTATCGTCATTGGAGGACTACTTGAAGAAAACTGCTGTTCCACCATCATTTATAAACCTATATACAACCATTTCTATTCCTGAAAGAGAGTTAGCATTTGACCATATTGCTTTAAAACCAACCAGTTTATTACCAGATATCCGTGAGACACTCATTAGACATTTAAACAACCGTCAAGAAAAGTTCCACTTTGTTTCATGGACAGATGATAGTCACTTTGTAGCAATCAAACCAGACTCTTTAAAAATTGATGGACAATCCAATGAAATCCCATTAACCGACCCACTCAGACCTATATCGTTCTACAATCTTCCACAAGGTTCAAAAATTGTTCTTAGGGGTGGAATAAATTTACAAGGTGATGCTCCTAAAGAATGTTTTAGATCATTATATACCGCAGGCACCAACCAAGAAATGGATTATTTCAGATGCTCAACCTGTAATTTAAATTGGGTTTGTAAAAATTGTTCAGAGTATTGCCATAAAGGCCATGAAATATCAATTCATCTTCTTAACCATATTCCAACCTATGGTTGTTGTTATGATAGTAAATATAAAGATTGCAAATTAAAAGTCAAGAAATAATAATGTAGGGTGTCATTTAGTATATATATACTAATTTAAAAATAAAGATAAAGATATAGAATCTTATTATTTTTTTGTATTATAATAAATGTAATTTTTCTTTTTATTATTTATTACTTTTTTTTTTTAAAATATATTTTTATTTATTATTATTTTATAACTTTGGATTTGGTTTAAATGAACATGATTCCAAGATAGTGGCGGTGGCATTACCAAAACCAATGCACATTGTTTGAAGTGAATATCTTTTGTTTGATCTTTCAAGTTCGTTAACCAATTTAGTCATTAAAATACAACCAGTAGCACCTAATGGATGGCCCAAAGCAATAGCACCTCCGTTTGGATTAACTTTGCTTATGTCTATATTTAATTCTTTTTGCCATGCTAATGCTACAGATGCAAAAGCTTCGTTGATTTCGAAAATATCGATTTCACTCAAAGAGAGACCACACTTTGCTAAAACTTTTTTGGTGGCTGGGATTGGTCCTGTTAACATTAACTCTGGATCAGATCCAACAACAGCAGTTGCTACAATACGGGCACGTGGAACTAAACCCAACTCCTTTACTTTTCTACCACTGACTAAAAGTACAGCTGATGAACCATCACTAATTTGTGAAGCATTGGCGGCACTGATTTTACCATTGGCCTTAAAAGGTGTCTTTAATGTTGCCATTTTTTTATAATCTACTGGTGTACGAATACCCTCATCTTTATCAATTACTTTGCCATCTGGTAAAGTGACTGGAATAATTTGACTTTTAAAATAACCATTCTTTTGAGCTTTATCTGCTAATTCATGACTTCTACCACTGAATCTATCAATTTCCTCTCTACTGATATTATATTTTTCTGCAATCATTTCTGATGATACACCTTGATGAAGAATCTTAAAATCAAAACCATCTTTAAAAGTCTCATCTAATTGCCAATCACTACCCATTTGAACAACACCCATCATTTCTACACCACAAGCAATAACAATATCCATATCACCTGATTTAATAGCTTGTGATCCAAAATGAACTGCTTGTTCACCTGACTAAAAAAAATTAAAATGTTAATAAAATAATTTATTATCATTATTAATATTATCAATTAATACATACACCACACATTCTATTTAATTGAACACCTGGTACACATTGTGGAAATTTGGCTTTAAGTGCTGCAAATCTTGGAATATTAGCACCTTGTTCTCTGACTGGTGTAACTACACCACAAATAACATCCTCTACAAGAGATCTATCAACTTTTGTATTTCTTTTCATTAATTGATCTAAAGTAGTTGCTAATAAGTCGATTGGTTTCATGGAATTTAAAGATCCATTAGAATAACCTCTACCAACTGGTGTTCTTACACAATCAACAATAAAAACATCCCTATCTGAAATTGAAACTGTGGTTGTTCTATTTTCTGACATGTTTATATTTTTCTGTTATATATATAAATTAAAATTTAAAAATTTAAAAAAATTAATTAAAAAAAAAAAAAAAATAATTATTTTATGACATGATTTTTAAACCCTTTTGTTAAAAAAAAAATAAAAAAATAAAAATTTATATAAAAAAATAAAAAAAAATAAAAAATTTATATTTTTCGCATCCTTTCTTAGTTTTTAAAAAATCTAAATATTTTATATAAAAAAAAAACTATAACCTATTTGGGGTGGTAAAATTATTATTATAATTAGGTGAGAGGTAAACAGTTTCAATTCTATTATACAGAAAAACAAGAGGTTAGAATGATATATTGGAAATAATATTTTTTAATTTTATTTTCTGTCAAAAACAAATTAAAATAATAGTGATTGTTGAAAAAAAAAATATACTAAAATAAATAAAAAACTTACCATATATGAATTAAAAAATTACTTTGTTGTGTGTGAACAACAACCATTTTTTTTTTTTTTTATTACTTGTTTCTTTTGTTTGTTTTTTTTTTTTTTTTTTTTTTACTTTACACAACAATACCCTATTCTTGTATTCTTAAAAATAAAGTTTATTTGAATAAAAATAACATAATAAACCACCCCACACAAATCCACACTTAAAAACACACATTTTAACACATATTTTAACACATAAATCACCAATTAAAATAATAAATTTACAGATAAATATACAAAAAAAAAAATAAAAAAAAGGGTATAAGTTTTATTTTAAAAAACAAAACAAATAAATTAATTTGTTTATATATTTAATTTTTTTATTTTATTTTTTTTTATTTATTTATTTATTTATTTTTAATCAAAAAATTAAATTAATAAACCATTTATTATTTAATGTTAATTTAATTTTAACTTAATTTTTAATTTATATATAAAATTATTTATTATTTATATCTTTTACAAATAAAATTTTTTAAAATATAAAATCATTAACATATAAAATAATGGGTTATACTAATTATAATAATAATAATAATAATAATAATAAAAATAATAATAGTAATAATGATCAAAATATAAACTATTATAATAATAATGATACAATTTCAATAAATGATGAATTTAGAAGTATACCATTAAATAATTTTGATGATATTTTCCAAATAAAGCTTAATAATGCTAAATCGGAAAAAGAAAATACAACTATACCCAATAAATACTCAATTATTATATTTAAAGATTTACATACAAATCAATTTAATGACTCTTTACCACTACTTTTAACAACCATAATAGATAACCCTATTCAATATAGCAATTTAATCGATACTATAAATCACCTTAAACTAAAATCATCATCCAAACTATCAGACTCAATCCATAGAATAATATTTATACTAGTGTTTTTAATCATTTTCTTTATTACATTTATAATTCTATTACTACTACCTTTTAACATCAATTACTATCTTTGGCTTATAGTTGTTATACCAATAATATTTATCTCATCTTATATTGAACAATTTATTAAAATTAAAAGTATTAAAAAAGTAAGTAATATTATTATTTATATACAATAAATAATTTAAAAAAAAACTAATATTGTTTTTATAGTTTATGATAGAGACTGAAAACACCCACTTTACATTGTCTAATATGAACGAATGGAGAACCCAAAACATTTCATTCAAAAGTATATTTTTTAGAAGAGACGAAAAAGGATTTCTTAAAAAAGTAGACTCATCATCAAGCCTTAACGATATCAAAGAATACCGTAACTTTTACCAAGGTCTAATTGTCGAATTTCCAAAGAATCAACTAAATCAAATCACAATCTTTAATTTGCAAATAATGGATTATAAAAAAATATTAAATAATATAAATAATCAAAATTATGAAAATTTTGATGAATTAAAAAAACATATAAAACAACAACAACAACAACAACAACAATCAGATCAAAATGAAACAATAATTGACGAAACTGATATAAACTATAATCAACATTTTATACAAAACTATTATAATACTTTGGGTTTGAATAAAAATACAACAATCACAAATTCAAATAATGCAACCACGACCGACATAAATAGTAATAATAATAATAATAATTGTTACATTAGTTACCACATTCCAAATTTTACAATCTGAATCTAAATCTAAATAAACAAAAAATTAAAGAAAAAAAAAATAATAAAATAAATGATTTTTATTTATGGATATAAAGAAAAATTTTATCACTTCGCACACACTTTTTTTTTTTTTTTCAATCACACCAAACAAAAAAATAATATACTTCGCTTTTAAATATCTGTAAAAGTGTCAATACCTGCCACACAACGGAGTGGACTTGTGTTAAAAAAAAAAAAAACAATATTGTCAAAATTATTTATTTTTTAAAATTTTAAAAAACCGTTTTTTTTTTTTTTTTTATGACTTTATGACCTCTGTGTGTCACTCTCGTAACGATTCTTCCCAAGAAAAAAAATTTTATACGCAATATATAATTATTATATATTAAATTAAAATTTTTTTTTATTTTTTTTATTTTACTTTTTAATAGATTTAAACAAACAATAAAACACCAAAAAAAAAGAAAAAAGTTTCCTTTTTATTCATTTTTCTTATTTTGCTATTATTATAATGTATAAATAAACAAATAGTATATAAATATACAACTATCACATCTACACTCACTTGCTACTCCTAAATTCTTATTGTTTTAAATCTCAAAACGACAAACTATTATTTATATTATTTTTATTATTTTTTTTTGTGTGTGGTGTATGTGTGTGTGTTGTTATTGTTTCTTTTAAAGCTAATTAATTACTAATATATATTTTTATTTATAATAATCAAAATAACAATATTTAATCATTATTTTATTTTCTATTCTTTT